>NC_046154.1:63720141-63740092 GCF_011064425.1 Rattus rattus
TTTGTTGATTTCATTCACAATAATAGCCAGTCATTCCTGAACTCCTTTACATTCCAAAACTAAAATATGAAAACAGAGTTTGATTCTTTTCATTTATAACAACATTATCTTCCTTTGACAAGTGAGAAAACAGTTACAGAAAAATCAAGTAATTTTGTCAAGGAAATAAAGCTGCTTACATAGTACTGAAAGTTCAAAACCACTCTCTTAATACAGAGAGCAGAGTTTTAAACATCACTGGGGTCTATATTAGGTAGAAGACTGGTAGAATACAACCTTGTGTCCATTGCTCATAATAAGCTCCTGAAATCAAAAACAGCACATGGCTCCTGACAACATGCAGAGAAGTAGATATAAATGTCAGTAATAGTAACTGTCTCCCCTTTGTGCCTCCCAATAATTTATTTATACATTATAGCATAAATATGTGCTAATTGGATAGTACACATTGTTCCATTTGATTTCACAACAGCCTCCTAAATTAGTCAATATTATTACCATTCTAATTATCAAGATTGATAAAATCATTTCCTAAAAGTCCCATTGCTTTTCAACATGGACTATTTGAACGCAGCACCTATTGATTTAATCCCTATTGCTACACTCACCTAAAATTAAACTATTACCTTACAGTACACTACTGTGTTTACATCTAAATCACTTGCTTAAAATTCAGTTCCCCTGGCTCTCTGGGCCTCCATCCTGTATCTTTCCACCCTTGACCCTTCCCCCTCTCCCTCTCCTCTTCTCATCGCCCAGCCATATACCTTCCTCCCTCTGCCTCCCATGTTTATTTTGTTTCCTGTTCTAAATGATATTCAAGCATCCTCACTTGAGCCTTCCTTCTTGTTTAACTTCTTTGTGTCTATGGGGTGTACCATGGGTATTCTATATTTTATAGCTAATATCCACTTATGACTGAGTACACACCATGCATGTCCTTTGGGGACTAAGTTAGCTCACTCAGACTGATATTTTCTAGTTCCATCCATTTGCTGTAAAATTCATGATGTCTTTGTTTTAATAGCTGAATAGTATTCCAATGTATAAATGAACTACATTTTCTGTGCTCACTCTTCATTTGAGGGACATCTGGGTTGTTTCCAGTTTTTGGCTATTGTAAATAAAGCTTCTATGAACATAGAAGAGCACATGGCTTTGTGGTATGTTGGAACATCTTTTGGATATATTCCCAGGAGTGGTGTAGCTGGATTTTCAGGAAGGACTATTTTCAACTTTCTGAGAAACTACCACATTGATTTCCAGAGTGGTTGCAAAAGGTTACACTGCCACCAGCAGTCAGTAGAGGACTGTTCCCCTTTTTTCCCCATTCTTACCAGCATGTGCTATCAGTTGAGATTTTGATCTTAGCTATTCTGATTGTTGTAAGGTAAAATCTCAGGGTCCTTTTGATTTGTATTTTCATGATGACTAAGGTTGTTAAACATTTATCTAAGTGCTTCTCAACCATTCTTTATTCCTCTTTTGAGAATTCTCTGCTGAGCTCCATACTCTGTTTTTGATTGGATTATTTGGTTTACTGGAGTCTAACTTCTTGAGTTATTTATATATTTTTGATATTAGCCTTCTGTAGGGTGTAAAGTCAGTGAAAATATTTTCTCAATCTGTATGTAGCTGATTTGTCCTAATGATGGTGTGTACCCTTTGCTTTACAGAAGCTTTTCAGTTCCATGAGGTCCACTTATCAATTATTGACCTTAGCCCCTGAGCCATTGGTGTTCTGTTCAGGAAATTGTCTCTTGTACCAATGAATTCAAGGCTATTTCTCACTTCGTCTTCTGTAGACCCTCTAGGACATCCCAGACCTCAGGTCGGGGAGTCTCTCAGAAGTCAGTGTGGGTGTCCTTAGCTGAAATGCCTAGCAGTGGGGACATGGAACGTGAAGAGACTACTTCCCATAGACATGCAGAACCTCCTATGGTAGGATAAGAACACCAACACACTCACAAAACTGTCTAAAAATAAATACAGGTACAAAGATGAACCAGATACTGAGTGAATGGCGAAGCAATAACCAGCCCAACTTGAAACCCATTCCATGAGCAAAGACCAATCAATCCCTGACACTATCAATGATATTCTGTTATACCATATTATTCTCTGAGAGTGTCTACCCAACAGCTGACTGAAACAGACGCAGACACATACAGCCAGTCATTAGACAGAGATCAGTTACCCTTATGGAAGTGTTAGGGGATGAACTGAAGGCCATGAAGGGGGGTAGGAACCCCACAGGATGACCAAAACTTCAACTAATCTGAAGTCATGGGAGTTCTCAGGGACTGAGCTACCTATCAAAGAGCATGCACAGGGTTGACCTAGGCTCCTGACAAGTATGCAGCAGAGGCTGCCTTCTCTGTACTCTGTGGGAGAGGATATGCCTAATCCTGTAGATAATTCATGAGTCAGGGTTGGGTGAAACCAGGGGGTTGTCACCCTCTCAGAGGCAAAGGGAAGAGCAGATGGGAGAAGGACTCTGTGAAGGGGAGACAGGGAAGGGAGAGTGTTTGGGACAATTTTTTTTTAAAACTATTTTCAATTGGATATTTTTTATTTACATTTCAAATGTTATCCCCTTTTCAGGTTTCCCACCCATAATTCCCCTATCCCCTTCCCCTCCCCCTTCCTCTATATGGGTGTTCCCCTTCCCCAATCAAGTCCCCTTCCCCCTTCTTGCTCTGACATCCCCCTACTCTGGTGTGGGGGGGGTACAGCCTTGGCAGGAACAAGGGCTTTTCCTCACATTGGTGCCCAACAAGGTCATCCTCTGCTACACATGCAGCTGGAGCCATGGGTCTGTCCATGTGTAGTCTTTGGGTTATAGAGTCCCTGAGAGCTCTGGTTGGTTGTCATTGTTATTCTTATGGGGTTGTAAGCCCCTTCAGCTCTTTCAATCCTTTCTCTAATACCTCCAAAGAGGATCCTGTTCTCACTTCAGTGCTTTGCTGCTAGCTTTCACCACTGTATTTAACATACTCTGGCTGTGCTTCTCATGAGACAGCTATATCAGACTCCTGTCAGCATGCATTTCTTAGCTTCATCACTCTTATTTAGTTTTGGTGGCTGTATATTCATGGGCTGTATAGTCATGTGGGCAGGCTCTGAATGGCCGTTCCTTCAGTCACTAAACCAAACTTTGACTCCATAGGCATTCTTATGAATGTTTTTGTTCCCCTTTCTAAGAAGGACTGAAGCATTCACATTTTGGTTGTCCTTCTTCTTGAGCTTCATGTGGTCTGTGGATTGTATCTTGGGAAATTTGAGCTTTGGGGCTAATATCCACTTATCAGTGAGTACAAACCATGTGTGTTTTTCTGTGACTGGGTTACCTCATTCAGGATGTTACTTTCTAGTTCCATTTGCCTACGAATTTCATGAAGTCATTGTTTTTGATAGCTGAGTAGTACTCCATTGTGTAGATGTACCATATTTTCTGTATCCATTCCTCTGTTGAAGGGCATCTGGGTTCTTTCCAGCTTCTGGCTATTATAACTAAGGCTGCTATGAACATAGTGGAGCATGTGTCTTTGTTATATGTTGGGGCATCTTTTGGGTATATGTCCAGGAGAGATATAGCTGGGTCCTCAGGTAGTGGAATGTCCAATTTTCTGAGGAACCTCCAGCCTGATTTCCAGAGTGACTGTACCAGTTTGCAATGGGTCAAAAATTTTTCGTTCCCATTTTACTATTTTAATTCCATGGATGTTCTGCAATAAAATAAATACAAGCCAATAGGAAAGTTGGAACAAATACTTTGTGTACAGTTGAAAATTTTGCTGGAAAAACCATATATGTGCCACTGATTTGTTCCTTGCCTTTCTCTTAAGGTGCCCTGGTGACTGTTTTTGCCACTTCTTTTAAAAGGAAAACATTAGACAAGGTAATATGGTCAGGAGAAACATGCATATTTATTTTCTTTCATGATGATTTCAGATTTGATTTCTTTTTCTGAAGGAGTGCTTCTTGTCTTCAACTGTCAGTCAGTCAGTGGATTCTTAAGTCATCACATAAAATTTCAAGATGCCATTCTCTACACACATTAATGAAATGTAATAACCCAAAGAGGAGTTTTTTACTTCTAACCTTGGTGTAGCAGCAATAATTATAAAAAAGGGACCATGTGTTCAAGAGGGATTATGAATATACACCCAGGAGAAGTCAGAGGTGAAGGCTATACAAGAGCTGAAGTAAGAAATGGGGGAATGGTGTAACTGTATCTTAGCTAATAAAAAACAAACTAAAAAAATAATTTGTTCTTAAGTCTCCGTCAGAGTTTATTATACAAGAGTTGTCATAGTAGGGCACTATTAGTCAACTGACATACAGGCAATGAATTTTAAACTCATTCCAAGTGTGTCCCTAGGTAATGATTGGCCTGGAGGTTATAGAGCTAAATATCCTTGGTTTGAATTCTGGATCCAGATTTTCCAGATTTTCAAACTCCAAAATTGATAATCAAGAATGCTATAGAAATAAATATAACACTCCTTACTAGGGGTTGGGTGTGTTATCTAAGGGCCCAATTGTGAGTCTGGGGCACCAACCTGTGCTTTTGAATGAATCCTTTAAATGTAGTACCCAGTAGAAATAAACAAGTTAAATTCTTGGAGAATATATCTTTAATGGAAATATGTAACCTCCATCTCTCTTTTCAGTCTCTCTTTGCTTGAACCCTAATAGGTAGAGTCATCCTAAGTTATATACTCCCACCATGATATACTATGTGTTCATGTGCTAGAATCAAGAGTCAGGTAAAATCATGAGATTGTTTATCTCATTGTCCATAGTGGGAAAAAGTTAAAGCATACAACTCTTTAAGTCATCTTATCATTCACTTTAGTAAACTTAAAAATGGGGCTAGGCTTCAGGAAGGGAATTAGAGAAAATATAACCTATATAAGTATCTTCTAATAAGAATCACAAAGAAAAAAGAACAGAATTATAATATATATAAAATAAAGACCAAAACTTGTTCAACTTATTTTAAAAAGTGAGACTAGGGAAGAGGGGAGAATAGACAGAAGGAGACAAGATGCAGAAAGATTCACACAAACATACATACAGAAAGACAGGGGACAGGAGGAGGGAGAAGAAGGAAAGGGAGAGAGAGCGAGAGAGAGCGAGAGAGTGAGAAAGCAAGAGAGCGAGAGAGAGAGAGAGAGAGAGAGAGAGAGAGAAAGAGAGAGAGAGGGAGAGAGCTTTGCTAAGCTTTATATAAAAGCAGACAGGCATCAGTCTGAAGTGTAGTTAAGCAATGACTAAGCTTCAGTACCTCAGAGTGTGACCGTCTTTAGATACAAGACTTAGTACAGTAGAAAACAAAGGAGGCCTTTACATGGGGACAAATCTAATCAGATGTATCTTTATGAACAAGAATTTTATGTGTGCAGGGGCTATATTTGCACACATGTGAAAAAAGATTAAAACTTGTGAAGGTAAAGCAAATGGGCAGATCTTGACATCCAAGTAAAGAAGCACCCGAAGAAAGCATTTTGCTAGAGTCTTGATCTTGTACTACCATCCCCATGAAGTGTGAAAAATTAATTCTGTAGTTAAGTCACCCTTGTGGTATTTTGACATCTCTAACAACCTGATATATAAGGTAAGAAAGAATCCATGGTCTTGAAGAAGTCATTTACAAGCTGGTGTGGCAAGCTGGTGTAAGGTCATGTTATGGGAAGAATACTAAAAGAGAGCAAACTGGGCCAGCTAGTGAGGAAAAACTTCACTGGTATTATAGCAGCCAATACAGATGAAGAAATGTGTGGAAATTTCATAGAAAATGGAAAGATACAAATAAAAGGACTTATACATTCTTACATAATTTATGGATTGACCACACATGGGTAGTTTATCTATGAAAGGATAGAAACTTATTTTAAAAGTAAAAGGAAATGATTAAAAAAAAGGACTCTTCTGCTTACTTTTTGCTTTTAGAATAGAGGTAATTGATTTAGGTGGAGTTGAATAGAACCATAGCTATATACAATGTCACATAAGCATTGGAAAAGGGTACATTATAAGTATGGGGAATAGAGATTTCCAAAACTGAACTTATTCCTGAAAATCAGAGCTAGCTTCCCAAGGATATGGTAATTGAGATTTATTATTGAGTAGAAAAGGAGAAAATAAGCAAAAGTATAATGAGTCCACCTTTCTGGGACAATTTCAAGGTCTATTCATTCACAGAGAGTAAACAGCATGGGCCATCCAATGGAAACATACAAAATCGGGTTCATGAGGAAACTAAATTTTAATGAAATGTTGAAAGATCTGAACTTGGAAATATTATGGGATTGTGATGGTCTGACTGCATCAGGGATCCAAACATTCTATCTGTGTATCACAGGTTGGTAATAATTAGGTTTGTTTGTGAGAAAGTCATAGTTTATATGACATACTTTGTCTCCTAAGATGTCTAGAGTGAGAGGTTCAGAGCTTTTATATAAACTTTGGTGTTTAGCCATGGGACATTACACATTGTGGATATGAAATGTGTGCCTATCATTATCCAGGTCATTTGTGATGAAAAAAGTATATGTAAAGGCCCTACTCAAGATATACAGCAAACAGAATGGGTATATGACATCTAGACTCCACACCTTACTGGGGAGCTGTAAGGAAGTAGTTGCTGGGAAAGGGAAAGTTATTATTACTATTATTTTTTATTGCGTATATAGCCACTGGTAGGATTTCCATGTCCCAGGGCATTTGGTGCCCACACACCTATGCCAGTGTGGCCTCCATGCCTGGAATTAGTAGGTTAAAAAAGTTAACTTTGCATGCTAAGTGGATATAGGAGAATTGGGGAGTGGTCTACTTGATTATTCTTTATGGAATTCAGAAATAACATTTTCAAAAGATAAAAATATAAAAACCAAAAATAAGTGTGCAGTAATTTCAGTAACCAAAGAGAAAAGCATGAAAAGGGAACATCAACAATGTTCCACTCAACACTCCTGCCAGCATATCTACACCCAGACATTAGTCATTTGGTCACTAGAACTAAAAGACAAGATGAAGGCACTGTTCTTTTAGTCATATGGCAATCTTCCCAGATTATAATTAGAGATTTCTTTTTGTGAACTAAGGAGAACATAAATGTAAAGCTAGAAGCTGTCCATGTAGTACTTTTTTTTAACTTAAAATTATTTTCTAAAAATAGTTTCAATTTTACTTTGTCTTTACAGTTCCTTAGAAAATTGAATATTTTGTGTTTATTTGTTTTTATAAACATTTTTTCATTAAAATTTGATCTTGTCAAATGTTAACATGACTATATATTGTGTTTCTTTAGTTTTGTATACACATAAATGTAAAGGTATTGATTGTGAAATATTTTATAAAGTAGTTTATATTAATTTGCCATGTAAATTATGAAATTGTCATGCAACAAAGCCCTACAATATATTTGATGATAGGATAAAATATCTCCAAAATTTTTTTTGAAATTTATAGCTTCCAATTATTTTAACCAGTCAAAGGTGTTGCAATTTTTCTAATGTCCTTATATGTCCCTTAATAGAATATAATTCTGTATAAATGACAAATTGTTGATACAAATTCAATAATAAAAAAATCAAACAACATGAAAAATTTCACGGTAAATTCCAATGTTGTGTAACATGTCTCAGCCCTCTGCCAAATGACATTAGGTTTTCTAAAGCATTACAAACATCAAGAAGATAAAGTATAGCTTCAATTCTAAGAAGCACAGTGACTGTCCGATGAGTGTGCAGCTTTCTGAATGAGTGCCAACTCACGAGTGTACAGAGGAAACAATGCAGTAGTCTCTGTTGCAGACTATGCTGACACATCGCAAGACAGTAATGACCCATTTTTCCAAATGACTTCTTGAAAGAAAAATAGCTCCCGGTGAAATGCTGGCTAATGTTTTATACTTATTCTTCTGGATGCATATTTTTGGTTGATTCATGGTTCGTTAATATCATTAAATTAATACTGAAAAGTTTCATTTGTAAAAGTAATGAATGCATAGAGGGTGATGCTGAACTCCTATGCTCTTTGCTCAAGTTATAAACAATATCGTAGAGAAACAATGTCTTTTGTGCAGCATAGTTAATTTTTCAAATTACTATAAGATCAATAAGTTATTAAATTGCAGGTGAACTGTTAATGAAAGAAACTCGGATTTGCATTTTTCTTCCATTAAAATATTAACAATAAAGAAACTTAACACCTTTAAGAGTACTTAGTTTGTTTCTACTAAGAATTATTTCAGACATAGAAGAAAGTGTAAAAGTATGGTTGACTATGTAAACTAGAGAATAGTCTTAAGTACCCAAAATAATTTAATCATTATTTTATTTATTTTTTTAATCAGATATATTTGCGGAATACAATATGATACTTTGTTAGATACGGATGTGGATTAATTCTACACCAAAACAAATTAACATATCCATACATATCCATACATTCAAATAATTAATATTTTACAACAACAGTGTCCAGAATCTATCATTATGATTACAAATTTTTATTCACAGCAGAGTCATTGACAGTCTTGAGGAGATAAGAAGCTCATTTTCCAGAGGTACAAAGTTTGGATGGTGCGCAGCTCAGTAGCACAGTGCTTGTAAAGAAGAGATCATGACTTACGTTTGATCCCCAACCCTACAAAACTTCGTAAGTATGCAAAGTTGTAATTATATTGGATAAATAGATATTTAAGGAGTATAATCATATAACACATGTTTAATATAATTCAATTGTATTAGTCATGCTTCTTAAAAGAAATACACTGGAATGGTCAAATTGTTCAGAGGGTAAAATCACTTTTCTCTAAACATGACAACCTGAGTTTGGTCTCATGAATCACATGGCAGAGAGAGAGTGAGCCAGTTTCCACAATTTGTCCTATGGCTTCACCATACTTTGCTAATACACACACACACACACACACACACACACACACACACACACACAAAACTGCAATAAAATATTTACACTGGACTCTGCTTCTCTGACAGCTGGCAAAATTACATAAACATATATTTGATATAAATTTATATTTTCATTAATACAGAATTATACAAATATAGGACCATCAATTTTCAAGAGTGTTATCAATATTATTTACTAGTAATATTAATTAATAATTATGTAACTCACTAATGTTCCATGCATGAATTATTTTTAGTGTATATATTACTTAAATAATTTCCTAAGGATGAAATAGTCATTCATAAATATTTTCCAGAACAAACTTAGAATCTAGAATATAATTTACAACTAAATGCTAATATTTCTATTCTGTGATGAACCCATCTTATTTTCTCCGATACTATTTGACTAATATGTTCATAGTTTTTATATTTATCTATATTTGCAAATATTTGAAAAGATAATTTACTCTATGTATTTGATGAGTTTCAGATTTTCCATGTATTCTTAAACTGCACTGTGCATGAATCACTTTATGTTTCTTTTTCCTTTTCCCCCTCCTTGTGAATATGTTTCTTCCATCCTTTTCCCTATGATAGGTGATACTGTTTTTTTGTCTGTTTGGTTGGTTGTTTTTTGTTGATGTTGTTGTTTTTACTTAATTGTGCATTACATGCACAAGTAGAATATTACTGGATCAATTCCTTTCCAAAACTGTTTGTAAAAATACACTTTTCTGTAAACAACACAACTCCTATGTGGTTATACATCATCTCCAATACAAAATTACTATCAGACTTTTTATATTGTAATCAGATGGAGGATATAAACAGGATTTTAGAAAGTACCTTTTTTTTTTCCAAAATCTGTACTTAGTTATGATTCTTAGCATCTAAGTAATTCTAGTTTCCTCCTTTAAGAAATGCCTGCACATAGCTAGTCTCTGTTCTTTAATGGACTGTTGGTATTCAAGTTAAGATTTGTTTGAGTTCTCTACATACTATCAGCATTGCTTGCCAGCACAAATGAAAACTTCTCATTTATAAAGGTCTCCATGGATTTCTTTATTCCCACTTATGTTTAATCTTTTGTTACCCTGAAAAGAGCTGTATAAAACGAGGCAGGTTTTAAAAGAAGCTGAACACTAAATGTGGCAGATTTCTCCTTCTAACATTCTTATAAGAAATCAATGCCAAATCAAATAATCTGACATTGTATATTTCATTTACCAGAGAGATAATAAAAGAAAGATCAGTACCAGAATAGCCAAAAATCAATCATTTCCAATTGGCAGCTCCATCAAGAAATATGCGTAACAACAAAATGTCAATGATTGGATCTGTAGATTCAGAATAGAGTTATTGTTATACTAACTCATACAATAACTGTTTTGATAAAACATTCTTAGGAAAGAGACGTTTATGCTGTAACACAGCAGAATACTGCTACGGTTACTGCTTGTTAAACTAATTATATTCCCTGAAGACTGCCATCACATACAGCAAAATTCAAAGAGAGCATTGGTGGATTTGTGCTGGTTAAACACCCAAATGTTAGGATGATACATACTTTATTTTAACTCTTTCTCCTGAGATATGCAATAATTTCGTCTCTTACCAATTACTTTGATCAACAATGTTGTAGATTTTTTTTACTAAGCTGTGGTTTTCCATCTTTTATGCAAATATTGAACCTTTGTGTACATCTCCACTGCATTCTATGCCCCCCAAACATCGTTTTTTTTCTACATATTTAATGTTAGTTTCACTGTTAACTAGATGCTCAAATAACTTATAAACTTACAAGCTAAGCACTGTATCCTAGTTTTTAAATATGGGCTTGAAAGTTCTCATTATTTTATTTTTCGTTTTAATTGCAATAATGTTATATCTATCCCCCTCTTGAAAATTATTTCATAAAATTCAGCTACTTATTTTTAAATTTTATTTTTAGAAGAGGAAGATCTCACTCGGTGGCCCCTCGAGGCAATTTTCCTGCCTTTTTGTCCCCAGTGCTGTGCTGACTGTGGTAGGCAGAACCATGATTGGTTTGCTGTATTTTATCTGAAAATAATATGCATCTTTTCAGGAAAGTTTTTATAAAAATTCTTATAACATAGTAGGTGCTTACTAAATATTTAAATATCTTCTGGTTTTCAAATCAAAATAATATTTATATTTTGTATTCTAATACAGGCATGAATTATATTTTATTCAATTTAGCATAAAATGTTTATAAGAATTCTTTAATCAAAGTTTTCATAGTACTGTATCCAACTTGTTTGTATACAACATGGCATTAAACCAATAGGAGGACTCTACTAAATTAAATTATGTTACTCATTTTGGCCTTCTTTATCTTTATTAAGATTTCATTAAGGAGTGTGATGAAAAATGATGAAGGGTATAGGTGTCAGGTCTCTTAAATCTGGGAACCACTGACAAGAAAAACAACCAGAAAATCAAGAATGAAAGTGATTTGCTAACCTCTTTGATCCTGTTAAAAATCAACAATAATCCTAAATCAGCCTGTCTGTTATAAAGACTGAACACAAAGAGAGTAGCGTCTTTGCAAGTCTTTCACTAGAGGAGACATATGTGTTTACTTTGGTCTATGATTTGATATGTTTGCAACACATTTAACATAGACGTAAATTGTTTCAGAAAAAACAGATTCAGGTTGGCATGAAGTAATAGCCCACATAAAATGTGTTGATAATCTCACCAGATGAGGATTGTTTTGTTAGATCATTGATCATAATTTGAGGCTTCCATGTCAATATAAACCTGTGTATAGGATGCTAGCCAACCCTGCATGAGTATCTCCTTATCTTGTCATATATGGCACTGTTCAGAAGAACCAACATTACCAAGAATGGGACTCAAGCACAATATAAGTAAAATATGCAACTCATGTTCTAAAACTCATTATATTTCCTTGGTATCATATTGTTAGGGTCATAGTGTTAACCACAATGAAAGTTTCTTAAATTTGTTTTCTTCAAAGGTGCTTGATGATCTTAAATGATTTAATAACACTCCTGAAAGCCTTTCACATCAAACAAAGAAAGTAAGTGTTAGAAGTGATAATTATAGAGAAAGCAACAAGTGGCCTATGCTCTCTTCCAGAGGGAAAATCCAGTAGCCAATTTTAGATGTCACCAGCAAAGGAAGTCTCCATATCTTACACTCCAGATTTAAAGAGGCCTTGAAATCAGTTAAATACATCTTGAAAAAAAATGTGTATTTCCTTTTATTCTAACTCTAGACTATGGCATTTTCACTAAGTTCTCATTCAAGTGGTTCATTTCCTCCTCTATTCCCCACATTCACATAAACATATATCTGGAGAGACTTTTAAAAACTTGAAACCCTATTGCACCATGTCTGCACCTATTTCATTAACTTATACCTAAGCTGACCTTCATTTTACACACTAGTCTTGCTAGGATCTTATTCCACAGCCTGGAGTAAATATCCCAAATATTTTTTTCTTAATGTCTTACTTATCTGCTTTAAGTAGAAAACTTTCATTTTGCATATGACACTTCTTCCATGACCAACCCCACATCATTCTATATAATTTTAAAATTGAATTATTTTTCTAATATGTATTTGATGATCTTGATCTATTCCCAACCATAGAATCTAAGACCAATATGTCAGAGACTTTGATTCTTGTTTATTTTTTTTTTATAAATCATAATTCATTCTCTAGAAGTAACCGAATAAGAAATCATTTTTGTCAAAAATCTAATGTCACCCTGGTGACACTGTTTCTGCTAATCAGTATGTTTAGGAAACAAAAATATGAAGGTATGATTCAAGTCACTATAAGTAGTCAATATGACATGATCTTTAAAAAAATACCATGCAAAAAAATTAAAAGGTATTTACGATTCACACTGCAACAAATGCCAAGGTACAGATGGAGTATTTCTGCACTTTAATAATTGTATAGATCCTCAACGAGCAACACAGGAAACATAGCAAGATGTTGTGAGACCGTGAAAGGCAGCCTGGTTCCTGGTTGACCTAAGTCTAGAAGCCCAGGACACACTGAAGGGTCTGGAGGATTTTTGCTTGTTCCTGGGAAACAGACCCCTCGCACTAGCCGCAGGCTCCCATAGATTTCTGATGAGTAACATAAGGGTAATGCCCCAAGCTCCTCCACATGTGGAGGATATGACCTGTAGTCATGTAGCCTCAAGACATCTCCATTTTAATGAATTAGCTGAGGGCCTGGGGAGCTTAGCCAATAAGCTTTCCTTCACAGGCATTCGTCCCTCAAAAGGTATTTAATCTCAGGCCCACCTTGAGAAGTAGTAGGTATGGTTATACATATCCACTTTCAACCATGACAATAAATGCCTGCAAACCATGGACTGCCTCTTTTCAATAGGGAGTCAGGGGGTAGGAGGGGTGAAAGGCCTTTGCCTATAGAGCCACTATCTAGTCTCCCATAGAAGGACTCTCTGTGCTCCCAGCCACCATGTCTACCAAGCTCAAACTGACCACTGTCAAGCCAAGTACTATTACTGCAGGACCAGCCAGAGCTCCCCACTCCACCCCTGGCCTGAGGTCAAGTCCAGCGACCCCTCCCCACTCTATTCTTAGCTGTTCTGTGGCTTCCAGCAGTGCCAGGATGTCCAAGAACCTAAGAACCAGCAGGTCTGTCTGTTAGCAGGCCCAGTACCCCTGAGTCAACTCCTGCTATCCTGTGCCTCAGTCTACTTTAGAAGCCAAGTTGCATAGTACATACTGACCAGATGCTTTCCAAGCACCTTATCTCAGGCTAGAAGAGTGAACTTGTCTCCATATTAGTAAATATGCCACTAATTATACAAAGTTGTGCTTAAAACACCCATACAGTTTCACAAACTGAACAATGTACACGCTAATGAATAATTTGATGCAGAAATTGGAATAATCCATTATATCAAGTATAAAAGCCCCAAAATCATTTATACTTTGGATAGTTTAGATTTTCCTCAAAGATAAAAAGGGCTTTGCATATCTTATATGCAAATATGATTGGCGATATGAGTAGCCACATTTTACATAAAAGAAGAAAAAGCAGCAAAGAAGGCAACCTCCAAAACCTGGTTCACAGAACCCCATTATTTCATAATGAAATGGAAAACAATACCCATGGGTTCCTACCTCATTCCCTGTGTTTTAGATTGCTGTATTGACCAGTTGCTCTATGTAGGTTTTGTCATTGTTGTTGTTGTTTGTTTTGTTTTCTTTGCCTGAGGAGCAATCACACTCTATTTTCCTTAGCATATAAATTGTTAGAATTATCAGAACTTGGAAACACATATATCCAAGGTAGCACTCATTTCGATGAGATAATCAGCTTAAGAACAGAAGAGGAACAAGGAAGATCAGAGGAATCTGAGTGGCATAGCAAAGGATGCCTTATGATATTAGACTCTATTAGAAGTCAGGCCATTTGCATGCCTGAGCTGAGAATCCTGCTGTCATTTGTTAATTGATTTGACAGATAACAAGTAAGTCTTCCTGATCCTAAGAAACATGCAATGTTGATATCAGTGATCATTCAGAAGAAAGATTGTGAAGTGTATGTATTTATGGATCTCCCATCATCTAGTACAGACAATAATTAAGTAGTGCTGTTTGTGTTATCTTTCTGAAAATCCCTAGTTACTACTTTTGCATTAATGGATGCTCAAAATTTCTGGAAACAGTCAACTGAGAAGCTTATACAAGGGGCCAGGTTCATCTATCTTCCATTCCAACTTCTTTTCAACTAACTCATTAAAACCCCACACTAACAACAAACACATTTATATTATTCATGGCAGTTAGATGCAACATTTGGATAAATGTGATATTTATGTAACTGGGTACTAGTGAAGAAATTTCTTAAAGAAACAATTTATTGAGATTCTTTTTTTTTTTTGCTTTCTTGAAAATGATAATTTGATTTCTGAAACAGAAATCACTGTTTTTCTAAAAGTCTGAAGGGAACATAAGTATATTATCTTTATTTCAGGAAAAAGGGTTCTACATTACACATGTAGAAGAAATGTGTGTTTTTATAATAGTTAATTCTGTTCTAGAATCTAATATGCCTAATTAAAATTCTTTTAAATTTTATTTAATCTATTTTGTTTACAGTCCAGATTTTATCCCTCACCTTGTCCACCCTCTGACTGTTCCACATACCATACCTTCTACCCAGTATCCATGAGGATGTTCCCATGCCCTATCCCAAACCTCACCAGACCTCCCCAGTCCCTGAGGCCTCCAGTCTCTTGAGGGTTATGTGCATCTTCTCTGACTGAAACCGGACCTCACAGTACTCTGCTGTATATGTGTTGGAGTCCTCATATCAGCTGGTGTATGCTGCCTGTTTGGTGGTCCAGTGTCTGAGGCAACTCTGGGGTCCAGGTTAATTGAGACTGCTGGTCCTCCTACAGAGTCACCCTCCTCCTCAGCTTCTTCCAGCTTTTGTCTAATTTAACCACAGGGGTCAGCAGCTTCTTCTATTGGGTGCAAATATCTGCATCTGACTCTTTCAGCTGCTTGTTGGGTCTTTCAGAGAGCAGTCATGATAGGTCCCTTTTTATGAGCACTCCAGAGTATCAATAATAATGTCAGGCCGTAGGGCCTCCTCTTGAGCTCGATGCCACTTTGGGCCTGTCTCTAGACTCTTTTTCTTCAGGCTCTTCTCAATTTTTGTCCCTGCAGTTCTTTCAGACAGGAACAAATATGGATCAGAGTTATTGACTGTGGGACAGCAACCCCATCCCTCATTTGATGCCCTGTCTTTCTGCTGGAGGTGGATTCAATAAGTTCCCTCTCCTCAATGTAGGGCCTTTCATCTGTGGTCCCCCCTTTTGAGTCCTGAGTGTCTCTGACTTCCCAGGTGTAGTGCTCCTGTGCCGGGGCAGGTGAGGGGGGTGTTCTCCACAGTGATCTCACACCCAGCTAGGTAAGTGGGTTCAGGTGAGGGGGAGAGAACTCAGGCAGGGAAGGGGAACAGTTTTTGCTGCCCCTGCTATTGGGCCTTCTCCTTTCTGACACTTCCGCTTTGGTTGCTCCAACTGGGCTGAGCCAGTAGGAGACTGACTAGCCAAGAGGGGTGCAGAAGAGCTTCTGGCCTGAGAACTTGGGAAGACCTCATATACATATTTGGGGGGCATGATCTTACTTCTATGTATAATCTGTCTTGATCCTATGTGACCTGTGGTCACGTCCTTATTTGTGGAGAAGGGGTTTGGGGCATTGCCCTGAGTGACTAGTCTATCTCAAACCTCTCTACAGGGGTCTGTTGGGGGCTGCAGCTAGTGAGGCCTTGATCTTTGAGACTGGGAAAGAAAGACCCTGCCTTCCCTTTCAGGGTCCCTGGGGATCCGAACTATCTTGACTAGGAATCAGAATACCTTTCACTGCCCGCCACCCCAAACCCAGGTATTTGGTACATTCTAGAAGGTCCTCCCTCCTTCCTTCCTCCCGATGTCATCTGTTTCCAGTCTTTCTGATGGCTATCAGGGCTTCAGTCCTTTTCCCCCACCAAATACCAGATCATGTTCTCCTCTCCCCTAACTCTCCCCTAACCCCCATCCCTTTCCCTCCTCTGTCCCTCTTTCTATCATACCCTTGTGTTTTTCTCTCCCTCTCAAGTGGAACTGAGGAGTCCTCATTTTTGCCGTTCGCTTATTGACATTTTTGAGTTCTGAGGACTGTATCTTGGGTATTCTGTGCTTTTATTTTTAACAATATCCACTTATTAGTGAGTACATAACATGCATACCTTTTTGGGTCTGAGTTACCTCACTCAGAATGATATTTTCTAGTTCCATCCATTTGCCTGCAAAACTCAGGATATCCTCGTTCTTAATAGCTGAGTAGTATTCCATTGTGTAAATGAACCACATTTTCTGTATCTATTTTTTGTTGTGAGACATCTGGCTTGTTTCCACCTTCTGGCCATCACAAACAAGGCCACTATGAACAAGGTGGAACATGTGTCCCTGTAGCATCATGAAGCATCTTTTGGGTATATGCCCAAGAGAGGCATAGCTTGGTCTTTGGTAGATGTATTTCCAATTTTCTGAAAAACTGTCATATTGATTTGCAGAGTGGTTGCACCAGTTTGGAATCCATCATCAGTGGAGGAGTGTTTTTCTTTCTCCACATCCTCACCAACATGTGCTGTCACCTGAAGTTTTGATCTTAGCCATTCTGATTGGTGTAAGGTAAAGTTTCAGGGTTGTTTTGATTGGCAATTCTCTGATCACTAAGGACTTTGAGCATTTCCTTAAGTGCTTCTCAGCCATTTGATATTCCTCTTTTGTGAATTCTCGGTTTAATTCTATACTCCGTTTTTTGCCTGGGTTGATTGGTGTTTTGGTGGTTAGATTCTTGAGTTATTTATATATTTTGGATATTTGCCCTCTATCAGATATGGGTATATTGAAGGATTTTTTTCCCCAAATTGTAGGTTGCTGATTGTACTATTAACTATATCCTTTGCCTTACAGAAGCTTTGCAGTTTCATGAGGTCCCATTTATCAATTCTTGACCTTAGAGTATGAGGCATTAAAGTTCTGTATAGGAAATTTCCTCCTGTGCCAATGAGTTCAAGACTCTTTCTTACTTTCTCTTCTATTAGATTCAGTGCATCTGGTTTTGTGTTGAGGTCCTACATCCACCTGGACTTGAGCTTTGTGCAAGGTGACAAATATGGATTTATTTTCATATTTTTTACATATGGACTTCCAGTTAGATGAGCACTATTTATTGAAGAGGCTTTCATATTTTCCAGTGTGTATTTTTGGCTTCATGCGGTTTTTAGCGCTATTGCTCTGTAGTCGAGCTTGAGGTCAGGGATGGTGATTCTTCCAGCAGTTTATTTATGGTTAAGAATTGTTTTTTGCTATTCTGTTTTGTTTTTTGCCTTTCCAGGTGGTTTTTATTAATACAAAGAAAATAGATGCCCAGTAAGATCCCTTACAGTTACTTTAATAGCACATTTTTTTTCTTTTAGATGCATGGAAAATGTGACCAAACATAATTTAGCTCATTTTTAATGCAATAAATAAATCTTAAATTGTCTAAAGTTATAACTCTTGTTTTGATTATTAGTCTTAAAACTATATGGCATGTCAGAAGTAGCTCATTGTGAGAGTGGTGGCTTTTACTGCAACTAGTAATTTTGTTATTTTAGAGCTATTGTTTAACAGTTTCCTCCAAAGTTTAAACACTCCACATTGATGGAAGCTTCTTAAGTAGGAAGATAAACAACTCAAAAGAGGATGTTCATGAAGCAGATCAAATTCATTAGTACCTTCCCTGCCAAAGTCAGCAATGAAAGCTGAAGTTCCCTCTCAGAAGAGCAGAGTCAAGCTGCAAAGAAACTCGCAGCCAAGAAAACGGGTGAAGATGGCTTAGAACTGATAAACTGTCTGTAAGAAGAACCTAACTGACCTGCTTGGAAGATGTTTAGACAAACTGAGGTACCTGAAAAGGAAGCCCTACCTCTTACTGATCTACCTGCAAGCTGTGCAGTGAGTACCTAGAGTTCCCAACTTTGTTAGCTTCCTGTCACTCATGCTAGAGTGGGCTTGGTGATGCAGGTGTCTATTTACCATTTTTTCCTGTAAGTATCTCCTCCTCCATATTCCTGTAGGTAACCCAGTAAAACTCATTGGTTTATCATATTAGCCTTTGTTGGTGATACTTATACTTTGATCACTCATGCGGGGTGAATACATGAATGTTGCATCTCCCCAGAAAAAGGCTTTTCACACAAGGACATATTTGACTATTTCAGCATAACTAAAATTTGCTGTCCTTTTGAAGAGAATTCAAATTTATAAATAAAGTATTCATTTTGCTTAATTAAAAGAATAGTGTGTAATTTATAAGAGAAAAGTTATTGATATAGTTTATTCCTTGCCATTGCACTGTTTATTTACTTGGACCATAAAAACAAAATAGGTAAAGATGGCAATGAGTTACATAATCTGTTTTGCTAGGTTAAATGCTTTCGCATGTTGTAATTTTAATTTTTCTAAGGAAAGAATTATTTTCAGGTCGATGCAGTACATGAAGTTAGATTCATCTAATATAAATGTATGAAATAGTTTTTATACAAGTTTGGGGGTGGATCTCAATAATATAGTGTTTGCTGAGCAATATGAGGAACTGGGTTACATCTTTCATCTTGCAAAATGAAAGAATGAAAAATATAATAATTCGTTACCATCAACCAGGAGCTGCTAATATGATATAATATTGAAAATTTGGCATATCTGCTCATAAGAAATTTTCTCTTTAATGAATGGGAAGAAAATATATATAACACAGAAGGTAATAACTGATAAGGGAGAGTACAACGGAAGAAGGAATCTTCACAAAATTTCTAATAAATTGTGAGAAGACCTCACAGAGGAAAAAAGTTGCTTGCGTGCTTACAGAGACAGTGCATTTGGAGTTCTTAGTGCTCATAGCTTTATGCCCAGTGGTTTGCTCTATTTTGTGGTGGGACATGGTACTGATCCTTATGTGATGAGTTGTGTGAATTGTAGAATCCCCAATTTCTTCCTCATAGTTTTGCCATATTAAATTTATCAATATTAACCTAATAAAGAAATCGTTTAAGGCAATATCTCATGCACATATTAATATTTCAGTATTTGTTATTATTTAAAAATGAGGACACTTTAATATTTAGATAGATACATATGGGAAGAGTGGGGGGCTTGGGCAGAGTTAAAGGAAAGAGAGAAAGGGGAAATATATTATTTAATAAAAATAAAGTAATTAAAATAATAAAAGCCAAACTATTCATGATAACAAAAAAATTTTATTGTAAAACATGTATGTTAAGAATTTCACTTGGGGATCATTTTGAAGCAAAGTTTGGAGTCTCTTATTACAATAAGCAGTAGTATAAATTATCATGCATAAGGGATATGAATTAAAGAAATAAAGAAAAAGGAAGGAGAAAGGGAAACTTAGGCAGAATAATTTAAACAATTATTCTTTTA
>NC_046154.1:63740192-63880894 GCF_011064425.1 Rattus rattus
TCTAAGATTATTGACTTTGGAGGTTAATAATATGTTTAGAACACAGGAAAAATGTAAACAATAGCACAAAAGATGGAAGGAGGACAATGGAATTTTATTTTTGGAAAATTTTTAATTATATAAAACCTAAATTAATTGCTGGAATAATCACAATAATCTCACAGTCACAGATATACAGGAAGCAATTTAACTGAAATTATACGTTTAAAATTATTTGAAAATGTTCAACAGCAATAACATACAGAAGAAGTAAAGCCTACTAGTAGACTAGTATGCTTAAATCCACCATCACATAATTGCATTGAATTTTGAATCTAGCACAACACACAAGAGACATACAGAAAAAATTAAAGAGATGAATAAAGTTAGGGGTAAAATTTTGCTATTCACTTAAGGCATGCATAGTCAAATTCTGTTTGATATAATTTGGAACTGCTACATCATCATTCCTTTACTTGCTGTCTTAATTAGGGTTTTACTGCTGTGAACAGACACCATGACCAAGGCAACCCCCTTTTTTGACTTTTTTTCCCCCATCTTTATTAAATTGGGTATTTCTAATTTCTTATTTACATTTCAAATGTTATTCCCTTTCCCGGTTTCCAGGTCAACATCCCCCTAATCCCTCTCCCTCCCCTTCTATATGGGTGTTCCCCTCCCCATCCTCCCCCCATTACTGCCCTCCTCCCAAGAATCCCATTCACTGGGGATCCAGCCTTGGCAGGATCAAGGGCTTTCCCTTCCACTGGTGCTCTTACTAGGCTATTCATTGCTACCTATGCAGTTGGATCCCAGGGTCAGTCCATGCCCAGGTATAGTCTTTGGGTAGTGGCTTAGTCCCTGGAAGCTCTGGTTGGTAGGCATTGTTTTTCATATGGGGTTTTAAGCCCCTTCAGCTCTTTCAGTCCTTTCTCTGAATCCTTCAATGGGGGTCTCGTTCTCCGTTCAGTGGTTTGCTGCTGGTATTTGCCTATGTATTTGCCATATTCTGGCTGTGTCTCTCAGGAGAGATCTACATCCGGTTCCTGTCAGCCTGCACTTCTTTGCTTCATCCATCTTATCTAGTTTGGTGGCTGTATATGTATGGACCACATGTGGGGCAGTCTCTGAATGGGTGTTCCTTTAGCCTCTGTTCTAAACTATGCCTCCCTATTCCCTCCCAAGGGTATTCTTGTTCTCCTTGTAAAGAAGGAGTGAAGCATTCACATTTTGGTCATCTTTCTTGACTTTCATGTGTTCTGTGCATCTAGGGTAATTCGAGCATTTGGGCTAATAACCACTTATAAATGAGTGCATACAATGTGTGCTTTTCTGTGATTGGGTTACCTCACTCAAGACGATATTTCCAGTTCCATCCATTTGCCTATGAATTTCATAAAGTCATTGTTTTTGATAGCTGAGTAGTATCCATTGTGTAGATGTACCACATTTTCTGTATCCATTCCTCTGTTGAAGGGCATCTGGGTTCTTTCCAGCTCCTGGCTATTACAAATAAGGCTGCTATGAACATAGTGGAACATGTGTCTTTGTTATATGTTGGAGCATCTTTTGGGCATATGCCCAAGAGAGGTATAGCTGGGTCCTCAGGTTGTGTAATGTTCAATTTTCTGAGGAACCTCCAGACTGATTTCCAGAGTGATTGTAACAGTCTGCAATCCCACCAACAATGGAGGAGTGTTCCTCTTTCTCCACATTCTCACCATCATCTGCTGTCACCGGAGTTTTTGATCTTAGCCATTCTTACTGGTGTGAGGTGGAATCTCAGGGTTGTTTTGATTTGCATTTCCCTTATGACTAAAGATGTTGAACATTTCTTTAGATGCTTCTCAGCCATTTGACATTCTTCAGCTGTGAATTCTTTGTTTAGCTCTGAACCCCATTCTTTTTCTCCATCTTTATTAAATTGGGTATTTCTTATTTACATTTCAATTGTTATTACCTTTCCTGGTTTCCAGGCAAACATCCCCCTAACCCCTCCCACTCCCCTTCTTTATGGGTGTTCCCCTCCCCACCCTCCTCCCATTACTGCCCTCCCCACAACAATCCCGTTCACTGGGTGTGAACCCCATTTTAATAGGGTTATTTGTCTCCCTGCAGTCTAACTTCATGATTTCTTTGTATAGTTTGGATAATATCCCTCTATCAGTTGTAGGATTGGTAAAGATCCTTTCCCAATCTGTTGTTTGCTGTTTTGTCCTAACAACAGTGTCCTTTGCCTTACAGAAGCTTTGTAGTTTTATAAAATCCCATTTGTCGATTCTTGATCTTAGAGCATAAGCCATTGGTGTTTATAAGGTCAGCCTTTAGTTGGGGCTGGCTTATAGGTTAAGAAGTTCAGTTCATTATCATCAAGGTGGACGGGTGGTGTTGTCCAGACAGGCACAGTACAGGAGGAGTTGAGAGTTAAACATCTTCATCTGAAGTCAGCTAGCAGAATACTGGCTTCCAAGCAGCTAGAGTAAGGGTATTAAAGCCCAAACCCACAATGACACACCTATTCCAACAGGGTCATACCTTCTATTAGTGTCATTCCTTAGGCTGAGCATATACAAACCATCACACTTTCTATCTATCTTCTATCTTAGAAATTCCATCGATTCATTAGACCTAATTTTGAACACACATATAACTCAATGTTGTTAATTGTTTATTTAATTTCCTACATTCACTGTGTCCTCAAATATCCAGGTTCTAAATTATATTTATTTCAGGTACTAATAGTCTAGAAGGTACAGAGATATCTAATGCCTAATGAAGCATAAGAGTTAGTGTGGTTCAGTCATGATCAGTTATTTCTTGTGTGATTACTTTTGCTTAACACCATCTAGCACAATAGCACACACACACACACACACACACACACACAATTCTGAACCATGCCAATATAATACATCTCTAAATTATTGAAAGATAGACAAAATGTAAACATGAAAAGTCACATAAACCTCACAGGAATGATTTCTCACTTCAGGAAAATGAAGTTTTCATTCATGTGAAGATTTTAAACAAGAGTATGGACAAGAAAGTATAGAATAGAATCTGCTACTCTTCAGTGCCTAGCCTATATTTACTCCTTAAGTATTTATTGGTCCAAGATAGTTATCATAAAGTCACAACCTAGAATCAGATGAAAAGCCTGTAGTCAAGAATTTGTCTTCATCAGGTAGGTCTGTGTCTGGTCCATCAGGTAGGGCATAATAAGGAGGGATTGGTTTGACTGATCATTGATGTAAGAGGGGCCCAGGCCATTGTGTGTGGATCTTTTCCTGGGCACGTTGTCCTGTGAGGTATAATGAAGCCGGCTAAGCATGAGCCAATGAGCAAGCCAGCTAGAAACCAGCATCTTGCATAGTCTCCACTGTGCTTCCTTAGCTGTGAGTTTCTTTATCAGAGGCAATGTTTTGTGGAGAATCAAGCAATCCTGCCTTCTGGTTTCTACCTTGAGTTCCTGCCCTCACTTCCCTCAAAGGTGAGCTATGACCTGGAAGTATAAGATAAATAAATCCTTTCTTCCCCAAGTTGTTTTTGTTAGAGTTTTTACTTTTATTAAAACAACATAAATGTGTGTGATTAATACACACTGGGATAGGGTTGTCCATATTTTAATAAACAGTATACCTTTTGTGTGGAAATTGTCCCTTACTATTCTCACTGGCTATTTTAAAGCTGTGTTCTATGTAAAAGCAGGAAAACTCACAAGGACTTGCCTTAAAATTATCAACTAATTCTTCAGTGGTTAAAACATTTTGCAATAGCCAACGGTTTATTCATTTAATACTTTTCATAATTCTAACCCTCTCCTGTGCAATGTATTCTCAAACTGGATTGAATTGTGGGTCCCTGACAACTTTAACGAATCTCATTATTGATCAAAACCTTAATACCTATAAGTAGTCAAAGACACATACAACTTAAGACAGTACATAGATGCTTGACATGAACAAAGCCAGAATTCAATGGATTCTTAGAATTTTCATTAAAAATAACACACAGACTAAATTAATTCCACGTACTCCAAAAATTTCCTCAGTAGTTATTCAAATAATCAGAAGGACTGATTCATGAGACTAAGAATTCCAGTTGCATACTGCTTCTAGATATTTCTTGGTAGCCACAGTTCCTTTGATCTGTTAGGCGACATAGCAAAACAGAGAGAAATCATGCACAACTCCAGTATCTCTTAGGGCTGCTTGCCTCATGTATATAGATCTATAACAAGAAAATCTTAAAAGAATTAATTTCCTTCTATTATTTACATATCAAAACATCTTTAATTCAGCCTCCAAATCAATCTCATCACTGAATATAAAAATGTTTCTTCTTCTAATGAAAAGGAAAGAAGCAGTTTTATTGTGTGTGCTTATATTGTGTTTAGCCCTGTAGGCAGTTTGTACTCTAAAGTTTCCAGATATGTTTAGGTGCTCTAGAGACTGTGTTGCTTGAATCATATCAGTATTTTCTGGAATAAGATAAAGATATATTTTCGCTTTATCTTACAGAGTTGAAATAAGCCTGAAGCCAAAATCCTCTATAGGAATATTATTAGTTTATTTTGTGAAGGAGGAAATTGTGTTTTTGTAGAACTAGCCTATTCCTGTGAACAAAGAGGAGCTAATAAAGTTAAGCCAGTGTCAAACTTTAAATCTGTCTGCTCTCTCCTGGGGATTTAGAGTGTCTTATGTAATTGACTGACTAGTAGGCTGTATGATTACTGAAAGATCACACCATAGTTGTCAATACTTTCCTTATTGAAAATTCACAAAACCTCAAAACGTAGCATTTCAACAGTTGTCTAACTGATCAAATATTAGCATTGCATTATCTGCTTTATAAAACTCGATATGAGTAGATGCACATTAAGCCTTTACTAAATGAAACACTTCATTCAGAAAAACAGTTTTCAGAGAAAATGGATGGACCTGGAAAATATAGTACATGAGGAGCCCCAAACTCAGAAAGACAAAACTCTCATATCCTTTCACATATGAACTCAAGCTTTAATGTGTATATGTACAGATAGATGGGTGTAAATTTGGGTAAAGCCCTAAAAGGTGAGCAACTGAGTACAAGGAGGTGCTGAGGAAGAGAGTGGAAAGCAAATGACGCATTACGTGGAAGTACAAGGAGGCTGGCAGAAGGAGGGGTGACAGCTAGAGTAGGGCTGGGAATATGGGGCAAGTAGACTTCACCAAGACACTTAACTGGAAGTACCACTGGTGATACCTAATGTTTTATATGCCGAGTTTTTGCCTGTGTCTGAGACTGTTTATTGGATCTTGAACATTTTTTATTGACATTTAGGTCTCTGAAACAAAACAACAACAAAAGTAAATAAAAAAGTAATACAACACGAAATTTCACATAAAAGTACAACTGGGAAACATAATCGGACACACACAGTTTTATCACCTGCTAATTCCTCCTATGTGTTGTCTTTCTTTCTCTGTTAGGACAAAATTTTGATTTACATTATGTTCTAATTCATTCTCTCTCTCTCTCTCTCTCTCTCTCTCTCTCTCTCTCTCTCTCTCTCTCTCTCTCTCTCGAGAGCTGAGGACCAACCAGGCGCTCTACCACTGAGCTAAATCCCCAACCCCATGTGCTAATTTTTTAATGGAAAAAACCATAGTCAATTCCTTCTCTGCTGTTCTAAAGGCATATGTAAGAATTTGTTCCCTCTCCAAAGCAGGCAGTACTTCACAGTCATTTATATTTCTCAAAATTCTTTCCCTATGTTGCTTTTCTGACAAACCATTTTCAATGGCTTTTTGTAGCAGTCAAGTGAAGCTGCATTTATTGCTATCCATAGGCTCTGGACATCTTGCCTCTCTTTCCCTCATGCCATGGGCTCACTCAAATAAGTTGTTCTGCATGGATTTGCTACCTTTAGTTTTTCAAGCACCATCTACAAACTCACTATTGTGCACAGCATCATTTTCCCCACTTGGAATGCACTCACATCCTTTCTTCTAACAACTCAAACTCTACTAATGAGTGATTACAAGTTCAAAGGAAGTTGAATATTCTCTCTGAAATAGTATCTAATTTGAACATCTCACATTTATCAGTTCTTTCTAGAGACTCATTGAATTGTCTTTGATGACTAATACCTATTCTATTCTTTATATTTTAATTAACTACATGAATATTTAGTCTACCAACTACATATTTAGCCTTAGTAAGATGATACAGATACTTTCAATGACTTCTTTTTAATGACCCTCTTCCAGTGCCCTTAACAAGGAAAGTGTTCAAGAAAGTTTGAGTTTATTAATGACAAACACAAAGAGAAATGCAAGAAATTCATGCTACACATTAATCTTCATTTTTGGAGAAATAAGCTAAAAATAGTATTAAGTTATCAAAAGGAATCTTATTCAGTTATCCAGAGAATCATTATAAATCACAAATAGTGTGTGTGTGTGTGTGTGTGTGTGTGTGTGTGTGTGTGTGTGTGTGTGTGTGTGTGTGAGAGAGAGAGAGAGAGAGAGAGAGAGAGAGACTAGATTTCCATCTCAGAAATGTTTTATCATTCTGCTTTCTTCTCCCCTATACCTTTACAATCGCACAGGGTTTATGAATTCTTTAGTTTTATGCTTTGCTTATTTATTTGAAGTATAATTCTAATGAAAGTCATTCAGAAGCATTATTCAAAATAGCGATTATAAAACAAATTGAAACATGTAATTGAATATGGAGTTTCTGGGAAATAAAATAATCTTGATTTGCAACCTCTTTAAATAAAGATGAACATGAAACATTGCTATGATAGTGAGGAAAAAACCAAAAGGTAGGGTTTATCAGTTCAATTTTGCTATGCCCAATCCAACCATCTGGAATAAAAATAATATTTTGGTGTGATACCTGCTCATAATGTAAATCTATAATTGCACTTCCATTTAGACACATTAAATTAAATCCTGTCTTGTTATGAGCATTGATATTTGAATTCACATTTTGTTTCTGAACATATAATATACCACCTGAAAATATAGAAAGCATGCCAGTGGGCTACAGTGATCCTATCACGCCGTGGGGATAATTCAGAAGTGAGATTGGCCTAGCTCAGTGTGTGATGAAATGTACGTTGACTGTTCAGCTTAGGGTTTTTTTTTTTAAATCAATTTCATGCAACTAGAATCATCAGGGAATAGGGAACTTCAAATGAGGAAATTACCTCCATCTGATTGGCCTGTGGCATATCTATAAGGAAATATTTTTTATTATTAATGATTGATATGGGAGGTCCCAGCCCACTGTGCTGGTGTTCCTCTTCAAGGGATGGCTCAGGATTATAAGAGAAAGCAAACTGTGCAAACCATGGAGAGCAAGCCCATAAGCAATATTGCTTCCTTGGTTCTGCATTAGTTCCTGCTACTGGCTTTCTACTCTGAGTCTCTATTAGACTTCCTTAGATAATACACCATTTTCATATAACCTGCAAAGTGAAAGTGATCTCTTACTCTTTCTAGGTGCTTTTAGCCAGCATTTGTGGCAGGAGCACAGCAGCAAGCTAGGACATATATTGGTCCAAGGTAGTGGGCACTGTTGTGATGGACATGGCTTTTTTTTTTTGCTTCAGGCTGTTTTGTTGGAGGAAGGTGGTTCTTCAGCTTTAGACTGGGAAAGCTGTTGCAGAGTTAAAGCTTCAGGAACAGTTATAGGAATTTAGAAGACAGTGCTTAGAGAAATCCAGGCAATATGGCTGGCATGGTTTGGCTAGTAAAGCTTCAACCAGAAGTTTAAGAGGCCTTCAAAGATGCCATGAGGGCCATCTCCATGCTATTTTGAATCTGAAGTTTATTAAGAATCTGTGGTTTCTTGTGATCTGGTACCGAAGCTGAGGTTAACAAGAGAACATCATCATTGAAATGAAACCTTTGCTTAACTCAAAAACCATGCTGGTTAACTGACACCGAGAAAGTCACCTATGATTAAAAAGAGACCAGGATAACCAAGAGGAATTCTGGTAAGTATTTCCTCAGTGTCAGTAAACAGTGCTGCCATTCAGAAGTGGCCAAGGCTTTGTCTAAGACTTGTAGAAAAACTTGGTAATATGTAACAGTCTGTCACATTGGGCTGGTTTTGAAAACATAAATGTTCATGGAGAGCAGCTGAGGCTCAATGAGGCAATATAGTACATAAAGTATGGTTGGTGTACACAAAGATTGCTGGGAGGCATTTGGTGAAGGTACAGTTTCTGGTGCCCTGGAAAACTCAGAATATTAGAGATGCAGGACCACAGGACAACCATTAAGGATAGATATGGAGTGGAGCCAGCCTGATCCTATAAGATTAGCTGACAGAAGTTGTACCTGACAGAACTGTGAGATGTGGGTCCATCCTTTAGAGCCCAGAAAATAATTAATTAGTCCCAAATGTTGGGCACTGAGCTATTTAAACTGTTGGATTTTGCTTTTCCTTTGATTTGATTATAACTGTGCTCTGGCTTTTCCCTTTTAAAATCAGCAAGTGTTTAGCTTAATTTGAACTTTGCAAGAGTTAAGAGACATTGAATTTTCAAAAAGGACTTGAGCCTTTAAAGTGTTGAAGTTTTTAATGAAAAGTTTAAAAAGAGGAAAAGAGAAAAGTATACTATTTTATAATGCAATATTAATATGTTCTTGTTAAACAAAAATGAAAAGTTATGACAAGAATGAGATGTTTCTGTGTCAAACTGACAAGGGGTCAAATGTACTGGTTGGTTTTTTTGTGAACTTGACACAAACTGGAATCAACTGGTAAACTAGATACATTTCCATTGCTGTGATGAAACACCATCATGTAGACAACTTATAGAAAACATAGTTTATTTGAATTTATAGAGGGTTAGATTCTGTGATGTTGTAGTGAAAACATGTTGGTAGGAGCAGGAAGATAAGGGCTCATATCTTGAACAATACCCACAAGACAGAGGGAATAGACTCAAACATTGTAAGTTATTAAATTCTCAGAATCTGTCTGTAGAGACACACCTCTTTCAGTAGGAGCATATCTCCTAAGCCTTCCCAAATAATGCCACACCTTGTAGAACAAATATTTAAATGCTAGAGACAAAAAGGATCTTTCACTGAAACCACCATACCTTAGCCTGTATGCAGGTCTGCTTCTGGATTGATGATGTTGATGGTGATGATTAATCATTTCTTGATCGATGATTGATCTAGGAGGACCCCATCCACTGTGGATGGTTCTACCCTTGGGCAGACAATGTTGGGTTATATAAGAAAGGAAACAGAAAACTAGGGGAGTGATCGAGTATTCAGCATTTCTCCTTGGTCTCTGCTTTAGTTCCTGCCTTGGCTCCCCTCCATGATTGACTGTGATGTGGAAATAAAAGATGAAATAAATCTTTTCCTTTCCAAGTTGCTTTAGTCATACTGTAACAATAATACAGTAACAGAAATAAAACTAGGACATTAGCTTTGTTCCTCATAGTGTTGTATGTTTCCATTATTGCTTGACTGCAGTTAGAACATTGCTTGAAGGTAAAACATTTTCAATGCTTCCCTAAATGTGACATTTTCTGTCAAACACCCTAAAATTTATCTAATATGTCAGTCCTGTTTTAGTTCATTCTCATTGTCCCTGGCATGGTGGTGAGGTGTTTTATTTACCATGGGTCAGTAGATGGTTAGAGCAATTGGAGGTGCTGATAAGCAAAACTATTCTTGGAAAGATGAGCAAGAATCAAAGGCAGTAATAATTTTTTAAAGCTACACACATGCCACCAAGAGAGCTGTGGAGGCTAGAACACATGTATTGATTATATATTAATGAAAATTAGTGTTAGGTGGGGTTTTTCTGGAGAGGAATGAACAGTGTCTTAGGGATTTACTGCTATAAATAATCACCATGACCAAGGCAAGCCTTTTAAAGACAAAATTTAATTAGGGCTGGCTTACATGTGCAGAGGTTGTTCATTATCATCAAGGCAGGAACATGGCAGCATCTAGGCAGGCATTGTATAGGCTGAGCTGAGAGTTCTATCTAAAGACATGGCCGAAGGCTACCGAAGTTCTGCTGCTTGCTGGAGCTGGAACATGGCCCCTCTTGTTTTATTACATCATCAACGGCTTTCTGTTTTCCAATTTCTTCACTACCTAAATTTAGTTGGCCTAGAACTTCCTCTGTAGACTGACTTTGAAGTCAGAAATATGCACGTGTGTCTCATGGGATTAAGGTATATACTACCATACCTGGATTTAAACCTTTCTTCTGTCCCAGGCTGGCCTTGAACTCAGAAATCTGCTTGGCTTTATCTTCTGGGATTAAAAGCATGTAGAATCATGTCTGGATTTAAATTTAGCTGGGTTGGATCTTGCTCCAAAGTCCCACTACCTGAATCTGCTCTCTCTTAGAGCACAGGATTAGGCTCAATTTCACTTCCTGAATAGTACAGACCTGGCCCAAAAGGTTTCAATGGACATTTTTACTAAAATATCAAAAAAAAAGTCTCCACTGAAACCTTTAGGGCCAGGTCTGTACAATTCAAACCACACTCAGTAACAAAGTCTTTCATATTCTTATTAGGATAACCCATTAAGTCACATTTAAAGCATTCCACTGCTTTCCAAATCCAAACTCCCCAAATATACATTCTTCTAAACAAGAGCATGATCAGGCCTATCACAGCAATACCTGTCACTGGTACCAACTTCTGTTTTAGTTAGGGTTTTACTGCTGTGAACAGACATCATGACCAAGGCAAATCTTATAAAGGACAATATTTAATTGGGGCTGGCTCATATGTTCAGAGGTTGAGTCCATTATCATCAAGGCAGGAACATGGCAGCATCCAGGCAGGCATGGTATAGGCTGATCTGAGAGTTCTATCTCTCCATTTGAAGGTTGCTAGTGGAAGAACGACTTCCAGGCAGGCAGCTAGGGTGAGGATCCTAAGCTCACACCCACAGTGACATACCTAGTCCTAATAGGGCCACTTCCTGAACCAAGCATGTACAAACTATCACAAACAGGTATCTATTTACCAGATAGGGAACCAGTGATGGACCAAAGAAGGAAGTGCATCAAAATCCTATTTAAAAAAAAATAATGAGCTTATTAGGGTTACTTGAAGGAAAATGAATGTGGAGTTACTTACAGAAACACAAACAACTAATAGATGTCTGTCTCACTAAAAATGACCACCTTAGCATGAGTGATGACTCACAAAAGCTGCAAGCCTGGAGCTTGCCACATTACTTTTAGGCAACTGTACAAATCAGAGCATCTTCTCCTGATCTGGGTTGGTTGTACAATCCCCTCTCCCAGAGGCATTTACTGCTTAGAAAGCCTTATGACTCTTGTAGGTTTCAAGGACTTCCTGAGACTTTTGAGTTGTTTACTCTTTGAGTGTTAAAGATCTATTCTTGAAGGTAGAAATATTTCAGTTATTACTTCACAGAAACTAGAAATTTTCAATATGTTTGCAGTGTGATTTTTCGTCCTTTCTTTATTCTCTTAAAAGCTTCTTTTCTTATGGAGAATAAATAATAACTTCATTTAAACTTTCCACCAAACTCATATGAAGTTTTTTATTAATAATTCCATTCATTTACATCTCAAATGATATCCCTTCCTCGTTACCCTTCCACAAATCTTCCCATTCCACATCTGCCCTCTCCCCGTCCCCTTTGCCTCTATGAGGGTGTCCCCCTACCCATGTACCCTCTCTTGCTCCACCGCTCCAGCTTCTTCTTATGCTAGGCATGAAAACTCCACAGGACCTAGGGTCTCCCCTCCTACTGATGTCAGAGAAGGCCATCGCCTGCTATTTATGTATCAGCAGTCATGGATTCCTCCCTGTATACTAGTGATCATTTTTAGTGAGACAGCCACCTATTAGTTGTTTGTGTTTCTGTGTGTTTTCTGTGTGTTCTGTGTTCTGTGTCTGTGTGTTGTGTAATTCCCTGTACACTTGGTGATTTAGTTCCTGGGAGTATTGGGTGGTCTAGCCAGCCAATGTTGTTATTCCTATGGGGTTGCTATCCCCCTCTGCTCCTCCAATCATTCTGCCAGCTCCTCTACTGGGTCCCAGAGCTCAGTCTGATGGTTGGCTTCAAACATCCTTATCTGCATTCGTCAGTTGCTGGTAGAACCTCCTAAGGAACAGCCACACCAGTATCTGATACTGGCCCCCTTTATTCCCTCCCCCTCTGTCTCCCTCCTAGGCCCCCCTCCCTCTACCTCCAAAGGAAGACCAGGGTGTGGATGCCTTAGTCCTGCATTGAGGGGAGAGGGACAGGGTGATCACGTGAAGTTTTAGGTTAGGACAAAGACCATACAAGCCTAACTACTTACATCATATTGTTTACCATTCAGTTCTGAGTGAAAAGTTAAATCTCATAAAAACCAAAAGTTTGTTTATGTCAGGCCACCATTATTATTGATCATTAATAATGCAGAGTTCTAGTCACATCTTCTATGATTTATTTTTGTTTTCTTGCTTGATAATAGTTGTTTATGCAAAATGTCAATACCTTGGATAGCTATGAAAACTTGGAGTTTTCAGTTGACATTTAGAGTCCACATCCAAACTCCATTTTGGAAATCTTCATCATCTCTACCATTGTCACCTTTTTGTAACACAAGTCTGTAGGTGGCAGCATTTCAAACCTTTAAAAATACAGCCACCCAATTAGACAAGATGGATAAAGCAAAGAAGTGCAGACCGACAGGAGCCGGATGTAGATCACTCCTGAGAGACACAGCCAGAATACAGCAAATACAGAGGCGAATGCTAGCAGCAAACCACTGAACTGAGAATAGGACCCCTGTTGAAGGAATCAGAGAAAGAACTGGAAGAGCTTGAAGGGGCTTGAGACCCCATATGTACAACAATGCCAAGCAACCAGAGCTTCCAGGGACTAAGCCACTACCTAAAGACTATACATGGACTGACCCTGGACTCTAACCTCATAGGTAGCAATGAATATCCTAGTAAGAGCACCAGTGGAAGGGGAAGCCCTGGGTCCTGCCAAGACTGAACCCCCAGTGAACTAGACTGTTGGGGGGAATGCGGCAACGGGGGGAGGGTGGGGAGGGGAACACCCATAAGGAAGGGGAGGGGGGAAGGGGATGTTTGCCCGGAAACCGGGAAAGGGAATAACACTCGAAATGTATATAAGAAATATTCAAGTTAATAAAAAAATACATTCTTTTCTAAAATACATACAATGAGGTATTTATGAATTTGACAGGCAATCATTTAGGGGAAGGTTGGCAAGACTACCTCATTTTCTGAGAAAATTGATATTTTGTTGAATTTTCAGGACACATTTGGCATCAATATAAAGCCAATTGGCAGGACAATCTCTATCTGTCCATGAAATAAAATGGCTATGTTTGTGTTCACAGCAGGTCTTTCCAAGGATCACAGGTGTTATTTTCTGTGGACCACACTCTGAGCTCTAGTGGAAAGAAAGCTCTTTCCACCCACTCTCTGCTATTGTATGAGTACAGGTCAGTGAAGAGATTTGACCCTGGGCTTCATGCCCAGCACCAGGCCAGGCGGTTTGTCTGTCCTTGCTACAGACACTAATCAATTGCTTTGTATATGCTGGTCTATGCATGTTTACCTCACAAAAAATTTTCAGCTTATCCCTGAAAATAATCCTGCCTCATAGGCATTGTTAGTCTCTGTTTTGCTGGTAAAATCCTGAACTCCACCTAAAGTATTCCTAGCACGTGACAGAACAGGGATTTGAACACAGCCAGTCTTGCTATGGGGAGTTTACTCTTATACTCTAATCTATGATTCATAGTTCTGGCCAGAAAAAGTAACAGATAAAGAGGGAAAAAGTAACAGGCATAGTGGGTATTGGAGGAGAAACAACTTTAAGTGTCAGGCTCTGCACAATAGTTTTCTGAAGGTTTTGTGTCTACTTTCTGACCTGATACTGAAATTCAGTCCAGCACACATTAATCAAGTGCCTCTTGTGATCTGGGAATGGAGTGAGCTCCAGGGACAGGAATGACAGCGAAGATAAAGATAAGAGTCTGCACTAAATCTTAGAATGAGTTCCTCCACTTTATAAATGCCCTTGGATGACAGTTCTGTTCTGATGTCCTTGAAGTAGTAGCAGTGAAAATGCAAAGCTTCAAAGGCAAGTGTGTTCTCACATGAGCTCAGCATCCTTTTCTGGTCACATTTTGAGCCTTTCAGGAAAGTACAACAGAAGGTGACAATATCAGAGTAATCTGATTCATAGTGTCTGGTTATCAATAGCACGACATCATTGCATGAAGCTGCTTATTCTATGCCTGCCTTAATATCTCGATTCTCGGGGCTTGAGTGTGCAGTGACTTTAATGGAAGATGTGGAGTCAACATTCTTCTTCTAGCCATGTAATTTAGATACTCTTTACATCTAGTTTTGTTTCTGAAACAACAAATACCATGTGTGTGTGTGTATATATATATATATATATATATATTAGGTATAAATCTCATCTATTAATTTTATAGCAAGAATTCCAACTCTTGATTCTATGACTATTTTCTCTAAATCATTTGGAAGTTTTAATTAATATATTAGGATTTTGTACAACCCTGACCAAAACTGACAGAAATAATCTAAAGGAGGAAAGATTGTGGACCTTGGTTTCTGAGGTTTCAGTTCATTTTTTTGCACTCAGTGGTTGGGCAGAATGCTGTTGGTAATGGGAGAATGTGATGGCATGTTCACTTTGTGGCTGACCAGAAATTAGACAGGGAGACAGGACAGGACCATGGATAATACATACCCAAAGATCTGACTCTTGATTAGCCTCCAATTAAGTCACAATCACTGAAGTTTCCAAAGCTACTCTAAGGGATTGCAACTTGGTAGAGACCAAGCATTCAAAGCAAGAGCCAATGAGAGGCTTGTGACATGTCATATTTAAATCATAGCATTTGGGATCCCAGAAATCAAATATTATAACTTCTCAAGTCACTTATGAGTACAAGAAGACTTCTAAGGACTTATTACATCCAAGTGTCTAAATAAGTGTCCTCCCTACTAAGAGAGATTATTTGGGACCATACTACTGGTCAAGCATTTTGTTATTGTTGAACAACAACAATTGAATCACATTGTGTGCTGTTTATCTCATTTAATGCTCTGAAACATCCTCTTGACAAAAATTTCCATATAACTGAGGCTATAGGTTTATATGTCTCGTGTGACAAAGCAACTTGTGACAGAGTAGGGATGCTAACTTTGGAGGCTTGTATAACAAGTTTATCTTCCTGTACCTGTCTTATTCTCACGCATTTCATATGTTCTCATTGACCATGTGTAGTGCCCAGTCATCTAGCATGTGGCAGCTGTAAGTACTTCCTGATTCAGTTTATTGTGAAGAATAGATTCATTTACCAATTAAATATTCTCATTACTCTCGTTATTACTTAAGGTTATAATTAGTCATAGTCATCATTTTACACTCACCTATGTAGTGGTTTTATCATTTCCAGTGTTTGTTTACTGGCATTTTGTATTACTTCGAAACTTTGTGGTTTAAATCAACATGATCTCTGTGGGTCAGGAATTCAGACAGGATACTGCAAGTACTACTTTGTGGTGCTTGGCACCTCCCTCATTTGGGATGGGCCTATCAGAAAGTTACCTTATTCAAGGGCCTGCCAGGTGATGCTGGCAGTCAGTCGATCATCTAACAGACATGGTGGTTGGAATGTCTCTGTGCAGTCTAGTCTTCACTCTAGATCCTTCCCATACCATTAAAGCTGTTTCTAAGGATGAATAACTGGAAAGAGGAGGGGAAAAATAGAAAAAGGGAAAAGGACACTCCTGTGAAGAAGAAGAGTCATTGTGGACTTTGAGTCATCTTTCCTATGTGAGGGGGATGGTTTTACAAGTTATAATTTAATATGCCATTCAATATAGCATATAGTTTGATGCTTTTAGTAGACATGTACATTTGCACACATTTTACAAATTTATTTTTAGAGTAATTCCATCCACTCGTACAGGTCCTGTGATGCTCATTTCTAGTTAAATTTAGCTCCTACTTCCAGCCTTTGGCACTGTTACCTTCTCTGAGCTTTCATTCACGGATTTACATGGCATGCAGTCTTCTGGTTGCAAGTCCATTCACTTAGCACAATGCTTACAAGTTTATTATTTATGATCCATTTTCCAAGCTAATGGTTATTTTACCCTGGTTTCTGGATAGGATAAACAGACACCATGTATGTTCATGCATAAAGTTTGAATGGCTGTTTAGCCATTAAAGGTTTCTTTTATTCATTTTATTTTATTAAAGTATTATTTTATTTCTTTTATTTCGGATACCCACATGTGTAATTTCATTGTGATGTGTCCAACTAAAAATATTGAGTTCATTTGTTACATGTAAGTGTATTTTGTAGTACATTTAAATTTGTAGTATATTTTACTTTGTTGAACTGTTTCTTTGATCTACAATTGAGTTTCATTTGTGCTTGTTGTGGGTTTAACCACATATCTTTTCTATCTCTTCTGTCTGTCTCTGCCTCTCTCTCTCTCTCTCTCTGTGTGTGTGTGTGTGTGTGTGTGTGAATGAGTGAATATATATATGTGTGTACATGTATATGGATGCAGTCACATACCATGACACACAAGTGGAAATTAGGACAATTTCATATCCCACAGACAGTCATCGGATTTTGGGATAGCCTCCCTCCAATTGTTCAGGACATCCATGAAGGCTAAGCTGTACATCTACTATATATGAACAAGGAAGCCTAGGTCCTGTCCGTGTATGTTTTTTGGTTAGTGATTCAGAAGCTGAGGACCTCAAGGGTCCATGTTAGTTAACTCTGTTAGTCTTCCTGTGGAGTTCCTATTTCCTGTGAGGCCCACATTCCTTTCCTCTATTCTTCCATAAGAATCCCCAAGTTCTAGCCACTGTTTGGATGTGGCCATCTGTATCTGTCTCAGTAAGCTGCTGGCTGGAGATTCTCAGAGGACAACATGCTCCTGTCTGCAAGCAGAACAGAATATCATTAAGAATGTTAGGCATTGGTGCTTGCACATGGAATGGTTCTCAACTTGGGTTGGTTTTTGGTTGGCCATTCTCTCAGTCCCTGCTCCCTCACCTGTGTCTGTGTTACTTGTAGACAGGATAATTTTGGGGTTGAAAATTTTGTGGGAGGCTTGGTGTCTCTATCACCTCACTGGGATTCCTGTCTAGCTATAGCAGGTGGCCTTTTCAGGTTCCATATCCCCAATGCTTTGAATCAGAGCTAAGGCCAACCCAATTAATTCTTGGGTGCCGCCCTTATCCTTGGACTCTGTCTTCTCCTGGAGATGACCCCTATCTCCTTGCCCCTCCCAGTTTCAGATTTTCATTCATTCTCATGGCCATCTAGACATCTAGCTATCTCTCTTGTTCCTCCCCACGCCTGATTCTAAAACTCTCATTTCCTTCCCCATTCCTCTTCCCTTCAGTTCCCATCCTCCATCTGCCTCTTATGACTATTTCATTCCACCTTCTAAGTGAGATTCAAGCTTTCTTGCTTGGGCTCTTCTTCTTGTTTAGCTTCTTTGGGTCTGTGGAGTGTAAATTGATACCTGTATTATATGTCTAATATCGACTTAAAAGTGATTGCATACCATTCATGTCCTTTTGGGTCTGGGTTACCTCACTCAGGATGATATTATCAAGTTTGCCTGCAAAATTTATGATATCCTGCTTTTTAATAACTAAATAGTATTCCATTGTGTAGATGTACCACATTTCCTTTATCCATTCTTTAGTTGAGAAACAGTGATTGTTTCCAGTTTCTGGCTATTACAAATAAAGCTGCTATGAACATAGTTGAGCAACTGTCTTTGTGAGATGTTGGAGCATCTTTTGGGTATATGACCAGGAGAAGTATAGTAGGGTCTTGTGGTAGAACTACTCTCAACTTTCTGAGAAATTTCCAAATTGATTTCCAAAGTGGTTGTGGAAGTTCGTATTTCCAGCAGTAATGAAAAAGTGTTCCCCTTGCTCCATATCCTTGCCAGCATGTGTTATCTCTTGAGAATTAGCTATTCTGATGAGTGTGAGATGGATTTTCAGAGTTCCTTTGATTTGCATTTCCCTAATGACTAAGTACTTTAGACACTTCCTTTTCTTTTCTTTTCTTTTTTTCTTTTTTTTCGGAGCTGGGGACCGTAGACACTTCCTTAAGTGCTTCTCAGCCATTTGAGATTCCTTTGGTGAGAATTTTTATTTAGTCCTCTAGCCCATTTTTAAATTGGGTTATTTGGGTTGTTGGTGTTTAACTTCTTGAGCTCTTTGTAAGTTTTGGATATTAGCCCTCTATCAGATATAGAGTTGGTGAAGATCCTTTCTCAATCTGTAGACTGCTCTTTTGTTTTATTGACAGTGTCCTTTGCCTTACAGAAGCCACAGTCACCCTGATCCTAAATCACACAGAAACTTAACAATGAAAGAGTACTTCAGACTGATTTTTCTTATGAATACTGATGCAAAAATACTCACTAAAATACTTGCAAACCAAATCCAGGAACACATCAAAGACATCATCCATCAAGATCAATTAGGTTTCATCCCAGGGATGGCTCAATATATGAAAATCTGTCAACATAATCCACCATAAAAACAAACTGAATGAAAAAAAGATCACATGATTATCTCATTAGACACTGAAAAGGCCTTTGATAAAAATCCAGTACCTCTTCATGTTAAAGGTATTAGAGAAATCATGAATATAGGGCACATACCTAAACATAATCAAATCAATATGCAGCAAGCCAATAGCCAACATCAAACTAAATGGAGAGAAACTTAAAGCATTTTCACTAAAATCTCTCTCTATGTATTCAATATAGTACTTGAAGTTCTGGCCAGAGCAATATGACAACTAAATATCAAGGGGCTACAAATTGGAAAGAAAGAAGTCAAAGTATCACTATTTGCTGGTGATATGATAGTATACATATATGACCCACCAAATTCTACCAGAGAACTTTTACAGCTGATAAACACCTTTAGCAAAATGGCTGGATAGAAAATTAACACAAAGAAATCATAGCCCTCCTTCATACAAATGATAAATGGGCTGAGAAAGAAGTTAGGGAAACGACACCCTTTCCAATAGCCATGAATATTATAAACTATCTTGGTGTAACTCTAACTAAGCAAGTGTATGACAAGAATTTCTAGATTATTTTCTGAGTTGATATTTTCCATTACTGTCTTGCTATCCCAAATCCTAGCCTATGCTTTTTTATTTTGTTCTTGACATCTATTATTACAATATGAGGACCTAATTTTGTCATTAAAGAGTACACAAAATGGAATGTTAAGCATAATTAAAAACAGGAATATTATCTTTAAAACGTTTATACTACTGCATTTATATGGAAGGATATATAATGGAATAAAATACGTGCTCATTTTTTGACTATGATAAAGTGAAAATAGGTGTTCTTGAGATAATTCATTAGTCATTTTGATATCTTTGCCTATGATGTTTTGCTTGAAAATGGGATTGTTCCTTGGGGGGGAAACATGTCAGGTTCTCAGGCACCACTCCTACATGCATATATCTTGTACATCTGTCAGAAAATGTCTTTACATATGCAGCTGAACCAAAATCAGGCAAAGACAAGGAGGTGTTTCAGCTGTCAGTGCTACTGACTGGCTGCTGTAAATTCACTCTTTCTAAACAAAACCGACTTTGTTCAGGTTGTTACCATATAAGCAAAGAAGGTGGAGTTCTACACATGACTCTTTATTCCAGGAAGTCACCCATGAAGTAAAACCTGAACCCTTCCTTCATCTATTGAAGGCAAGACACTGAAGATATTTGGAAGATTTTGTGGGGAGAAATAGAAATCAAAGCAGTAAGAAATCCAACATTCTCTGACATTCCCAAGCATCTAAATTAATGAATTCTGAAACTGGTGCTCCAAGGAATGTTGATGTGTGACATACTAACACACTACTACTGTTCATGCTATTTTGGTTCCCATATTCTTTTACCTGAAGCACAGGTCCTCATAAATGTCAAAATTCTTATGAAAAGAACAGATTCTTTTCATCTCTGTTGATGACCCAATGGAAAGATAGAGGCACTTGCTCTCATTTTCAGTCTTGCTGTGAAGCGAACAGTTCCTAAGACCATTATAATTTTCCTTTTTGGAAGCCAGTGCTGGTGACAGTGTTTAGACCTTGCAGGCAACATAGAGCTCAGTGGCTGCATGTTAAGGAAATAATTTAAGATTATAACTAAAAGGCCTACCTAGGCTTTGAAATTTATGTCTCCAAATGTCATAGGATATAGGATGAGAGTTATTGTGGAGCTCTGAATAGATGATTTAGGAAATAAAAAGTCTGTGATTGGAAACTATAAAACATGTTTCTGACAGACACAGCCCAACAGGCTGGGGCTCCTGTGAGTGGAGCTCACACAGGATCCCAAAGGAGTCAGAGACACAGGTGAAAATTGATAGCAAGATGTTTTGATTCAAAAAATAGTCAGGGAAGATAAAAAACTTGAACTCTTTCCTAGCAAATGTCTGTGAGTTTAGTGTAGAAGCCTTTGGGAATGTCAAGTGCTACATGGAAAAGAATGTCCTAGGGCCTATAGTGTTACAGGATAAATGAATGCCAATGACAACATCCATTCATAGTCTTTTTTAAAAACTTGGAATAATTTGTTATTTTTAAAAGTCGTACAGCATTTCTCCAGTTATTATTTTTCTAGATGGTGGAATATTTTAATAACTTAAATATTTGAATAATACTTGGTATTCAAAAGAATGGTATAAGTATATACATTTTTAAAAATTATTTATTTATTTATTTATTTATTTATTTATTTATTTATTTTTACATTCCAGATTTTATTGCCATCCCGGTCCACCCCACAACAGTTCCACATCCTATACCTCCTCCTCACAAGGGTGTCCCCACTCCACCCACCCCACCAGACCTCTAAACTTCCTGGGGCCTCCAGTCTCTTGAGGGTTAGGTGCATCTTCTCAGACTGAACCAAGACCTGGGAATCCTCTGATGTATATATTTTAGAGGCCTCATCTCAGCTGGTATATGCTGCCTGGTTGGTGATCAGAGTGTCAGAGAGATCTCAGGGGTCCAGGTTAATTGAGACTGCTGGTCCTCCTACAGGGTTTCCTTCCTCCTCAGCTTCCTCCAGCTTTTCCCTAATTCAACTATAGGGTTCAGCATTTTCTGTTCATTGGTTGAGTGCACATGTCTGCATCTGACTCTTTCAGCTGCTTGTTGGGTCTTTTGGAGGGCAGTCATGGTAGGTCCCTTTTTGTGAGCGCTCCATAGCCTCAATAATGGTGTCAGGTCTTGGGGCCTTCCTTTGAGCTGGATGCCACTTTGAGACTATTGATGGACCTTCTTTTCTCCATTTCTATCCCTGCATTTCTTCCAGACAGGAAGAATTATGGGTCAGAGCTTTGACTGTGGGATAGCAACCCTATCCCTCATTTGATGCCCTGTCTTTTCTGCTGGAGATGGGATCAACAAGTTCCCTCTCCCCACTGTAGGGCATTTCAGCTAGGGTCCTCTCACTTCCTATGTATCTGGTACATTCTAGAGGGTCCTCCCAACTTCCTACCTTCCATGGTTGCCTGTTTCCATTCTTTCTGCTGGCGTTCAGGGCTTCAGTCCTTTCCCCCTACCCAATACCAGATGATGTTCCATTCTCTGCCCACCCCATCCCATTTTTCCTCCCCTGTCCCTCCCTCTCTCCCCCTTTTGGTTGTTTTCTTTTTCCTACCAAGTGGAACTAAGGCATCCTCACTTGGACCTTTTAGCTTGTTGACATTTTAGAATTCTGTGCACTGTATCTTGGGTATTCTGATAATTTTTCTTGCTAATATCCACTTATTAGTGAGAACATGCATGTCCTTTTGGGTCCGAGTTACCTCACTCAGGATGATATTTTCAAGTTCTATCCATTTGCCTGCAAAACTCATAATGTCCAAATTATTAGCTGAGTAGTATTGCATTGTGTAAATGAACCACATTTTCTGTATTCTTTCTTCTGTGGCGGGACCTTTGGGTTGTTTCTAGCTTCTGGCTATCACAAATAAGGTTGCTATGAACATAGTGGAACATGTGCCCCTGTGGCATGGTGGGGCATCTTTTGGGTATATTCCTAAGAGTATTATTTCTGGGTCTTTAGGTAGGTCTATTTTCAATTTTCTGAGAAACCCCAAATTGATTTCCAGAGTGGTTGTACCAGTTTGCAATCGCAGCAGAAATGGAGGAGTGTTCCTCTTTCTTCACATCCTCTCCAACATGTGTTGTCACCTGAGGTTTTGATCTTAGTCATTTTGACTGGTGTAAGGTATAAGGTAGAATATCAGGTCATTTTGATTTGCATTTCTTTGATCACTAAGGACTTTGAACATTTCTTTAGGTGCTTCTCAGCCATTTGAGATTCCTCTGTTGTAAATTGTCAGTTTAGTTCTATGCCCAATTTTTGATTGGTTGTTTGGTTTCTGGTGGTTAGTTTCTCAGGTTCTTTATATATTTTGGACATTAGCCCTCTATTCGGTATGAGATTAGTGAAGATTTTTTCCCAATTTGTAGGATGCTGATTTGTCTTATTGACTATGTTCATTGCCTTACAAAAGATTTCTAGTTTCATAAGTTCCCATTTAATAATTCTTTTTTTTTCCATTTAACAATTCTTGATCTTAGGGTGTGAGTCATTAAAAGCCATTGATGTAGTCTACCATATAAACAAACACAACGAAAAAAATCCCATGATCATCTCCTTAGATGTAGAAAAAGCATTTGACAAAATACAACACCCCTTCCTGTTAAAAGGAAAAATCCTTTAAAAATTCTTCAAAGGAAAAATCCACCAAGATGAACTCTCAATCCTGAATATCTATGCTCCAAATGCAAAGGACACCTACATTCATGGTTCAATATACAGAAAATTATCAACGCAATCCACTATATAAAAAGAACTCAAATATAAAAACCACATGATCATTTCATTAGGTGCTGAGAAAGCATTTAACAGAATTCAATACCCCTTCATGATAAAAGTCCTGTAAATAACAGAAATTCAAGGTCCATACCTAAACATAGTAAAAGCCATAAGCAGCAAACCAGTAGTGAACATTAAACTAAATGGAGAGAAACTTGAAGCAATCCCACTAAAATCAGGGACTAGACAAGGCTGCCCACTCTCTCCCTACTTATTCAATATAGTTCTTGAAGTTCTAGCCAGAGCAATCAGACAACAAAAGGAGGTCAAGGGGATACAGATCGAAAAGAAGAAGTCAAAATATCACTATTTGCAGATGATATGATAGTATATTTAAGTGATCCCAAAAGTTCCACCAGAGAACTACTAAAGCTGATAAACAACTTCAGCAAAGTGGCTGGGTATAAAATTAGCTCAAATAAATCAGTAGCCTTCCTCTACACAAAAGAGAAACAGGCCGAGAAAGAAATTAGGGAAATGACACCCTTCATAATAGATCCAAATAATATAAAGTACCTCGGGGTGACTTTAACCAAGCAAGGGAAAGATCTGTACAATAAGAACTTCAAGACTCTGAAGAAAGAAATTGAAGAAGATCTCAGAAGATGGAAAGATCAAATACAGAGGCAGATGATTCTAGCCAACCACTGAACTGAGTATGGGGTCCCCATTGGAGGTGGTAGAGAAAGGATTGAAGGAGCAGAAGGGTTTTGCAACCCCATAAGAATAACAATACCAACCAACTAGAACTCCCAGGGACTACACCTCCATTCAAAGAGTACATATGGACAGACCCATGGCTCTAGCTGCACATGCAGCAGAGGATGGCCTTGTTGGGCATCAGTGGGAGAAGAAGCTCTTGGTCCTGCAAAAGTTGGACCCCTGACCCCCAGTGTAGGGGAGCGTCAGGGCAGGGAGGCAGCAAGAGGTGGGTGTTTGGGTGGGGGAACACCCTCACTGAAAAGGGGGAGGGTGTAAGACAAAGGGGGTTTATGGACAGGAAAGCAGAAAAGGGTATAACATTTGAAATTTAAATAAAAGTTATCAAATAAAAAATCAACAAAAAGAGATCAAAGGGATACAAATTGGCAAAGAAGAATTAAAGCTATCACTATTTGCAGATGATATGATAGTCTACATAAGTGACCCCCAAAATTCTACCAGAGAACTTCTCCAGCTGATAAACAACTTCAGCAAACATACTTTTTATTTTTTCTAAAAGTCCTAGAAAAAAAAATCATTTCTTTAGGCCTAGACTAAATCTGCAAATGAGAGAGAAAGGTTGTACACATCTCTTTTCTGCAGTAGGAGGCGGTGTTGAGCATACACTGTTGGTTTAGTCTACAGGGGATGAAGACGGGAGGGTGTCAACTCTTTCAAATCCCTTTCCAAAGTACTTCATCACAGGATTTCAGGCAATAATTAAAAATCTTCCTCTGTGGCCTGATAAGATTCTGTAATCTTAGCAGAAGTTGTGATTCGTTTTTTTTTTTTAATGCTTTAATCAGTCATTTGAAGAGCCACTAAACACAATCTCGCTTGCTGAAAGAGCTGATAAGAAACTGCTCCTATCCACCGTTAATTGGAGACAAAATTCTAAAAACCTTCATTTTTAATCTCGAGTCCTAGTAGTTTTTACATAAGCTTTGCCAAAGCTGTTCCTTAATGTATAAGTTCATTGTTCATAGGGGTAAACAGTGACTGTAGCTTTGCCGTTATCTGATTCTTCTGAGATACTTCTCATCATCTTTGTGAGAATTTTATTGCTTCCCAGAGCTTATCATTGTGCATCGTTTTAATGTCCGTCGTATGGGACCTAAGGCAATGCTGGGAGGGAGGAGCAGCAGCAGTGAAAGGACTTGGGGAAACTTGTGTTTGCATTTGGCTCTTAGGTACTGGACAGGATCATGCATTTCATGGAAACCCTCTGATACTGGTAATAGAGCCCTCAGGAGATCTGCACTGAGCAGTAAGCAGAGCATTGCACGGAAGCTTTGGTATTGGGGACGACATTTTCCCCTCTGTGTCTTACACGAGGCAGCCTGGAGAATCTCAGAAGCGGTCTATTATCTCGTCTAGGTCCATTATGTTGGGCTAGTGAAACAGAAAGTACACATTTCCTGAGCCCTGTTCTAATGTCTATTGAGCGCCACAATATCAATCCCGGCTCCACAAAATTCTCAACTTTCATAATAAAACACAGAGTGTCTCAGTTTATCCATGTCAATCTTTTATTTTCCTAAGGCATTTGCAAGGTTAGGAATTCAATTAAACTGATACATCCATGGTTAAACTCACCAGTCATTAACTTTATCCCAAAAATTTTGTTCAAATTTCCCCCTTACTGCTGGCTTCAGTGTTTTGGGACTCAGGAAATTATTATACTACAGCTTCTCTGGATTTCCATGTCCTCATCAGAAAATTTAAGTCTTGCTATAATTGATCTCTAAGGTCCAGCCTCAGAATTTTATTAATCTGTATGCAATTTTCATTTATTCTTTGAATAAGTGAATTCTCCCTGGCATTAGGGTTTTATTGTGTTTCTTTCATTGGGAATCAAGGCTTTCTTTGTGTATGCTCAAATAATTTTAGGCATGAATGGTTAGACATATTTTTGGTCAGTATCCTCTTCATTCCTAAATTAAATTGCTCTTAAGACTGGCCCTGAGGATAAAGCAGCTGCAGTCTTTTAGAATGCTAAAGAACTTGAATAAGAAGTCAGGTCTCTGGGCTCACCTCTGTCTTTCATGTTCCTTAAGTTCATCTCTCCTTCCTGATAGTTCAATCCCTAGATTCTTGAGGGCCTGAGATGAAGAATCTTTCCTTGTTCTCTCTCTAACCATCCATTACCTGTGTGTACGTGCAGAACATGCATATATCCTGGACCAGATAACTGATATTGTCTGAAGTTCTAGGTCCTGGAAATCCTTTGTATCCCTTGGGAATTAGGCATGAGTCCCAGTTTTAAGGATACTGGAAATCTGTTGTTTGCCAAAGCCCATTTTGTTGTTTTCTTCAGCTAGATCTGAAGAGTTTGTTGCAGCTTTTATTGAAGCATTTTCTGCTTCACCTTGAACTTTTATGTTATATATAGTAGCTTTTATTTCCTGTAAATATACAAACGAATGTTCAACTTTTCTCATAGAGCTTCCTCACTTCCCTTTTGCTTTATAAAAGTCAGGGCCTCTACTGGATCGGGCTTCAGCTGGAAAGACAAGCACTGCTGGTTTGATCTTCCATCTAGGAGAACTCTAAAATGTCTTCTGTCTTGGGCTGTGTGTGTGCATTCGCTCTAGTAGCAATTTCAGCTCCCCACAAGTTCACTATTTCAATAGACGGAGCCTTCTGCCTGTCTCTGCTTTCTACATACGCCCCTCTCTGAGCCTATTTCTTTTTGTCTATTGAGAAAGTTGTGTGACTCTGACATGGAGGGTACTTTAGGGGTTTTGATATGCCCAACTTCAGGACTGATGTTTCTTTCTATGGGAAGAGCAAGATGGGAATTCCCAGTCAGTGGGGCAGGCAAAATATGTGCACACCTTTTTTGTAGAGTTAGCCATTTTTATATGGGCACCCAGAATAACTAAGGAAATACCACCAAGGATTACTGTCCACTAATCCCAATAATATAAAATAGTAATGAAAGGCTTTCAATAGTATGAAAATTTCCTTAGTGTAAACTGGATAGGAAGTGAGTACTTGTTTTGGAGAAACTGACACTCATAGGTTTGTAGGAGGAAGAGTTAATATGAGTTTTCAGTTGCAAAAAAGAACAGATCTACAAAGTGCAGCAAAGTTTGATGACATGAAGACGAGGGATAAAGAAATGGCTCAGCAGTTAATAATGCTACTGCTTTATTTGAGGATCAGAGTTAGGACCACAATACCCACACTGGGCATCTCACAAACACCTACACCTCCAGTTCCAAGAAATTTAATATCCACTTCTGAACTCTGTAGGTGTACTGGAAAATTGCATGAATTACAGAATTCAAACAGGAAGCCCCAGTTTCTGGATAAATAACCATAGGAAAGATGTAGGGCTCCAGGAGATTTACTTTGGGATAAAATAGAACCAAACCCTACTCATCCTTTCTACTCCACAGACCCCCTCTCTAATTGCAGGAACAATGTGACTTTTAAGGTCTCAGAGATGAAGCATCAATTTTGTATCTCAATGTCTGAATATCTCTCTTTCATCAGTGCAGTCACCCTGAGACATGACCATGTATCCTTCTAGGGGAGATTTGCAGGAAGATGTTTAATAAACACTTGTAGCCATGTGCAGGGCAAGCCACAACTCCTCCAAATGGCTTTGTGTCAGAAGACTAGGTTAAACTCGAGGACTGGTGAATGTTCTTACAATCCATTGCAGTGCCTCATTAACATCAAGTTCCTACTACAAAATCTAGTACAATTTACGAGCACATCTTAGCAGAATTTTAATATTTAATTCCTAGACATTTTAGTACTCAATTAGTCACCACAAGAGATCCCTTAGGTTAAGATACTTGGGTTATAGCTTTGCTGCACTGCCTCACTGCAGCAATTGCACACAGCTTGCTTCTGATAATTAAACCCTGTCACTTGGTCTCCAGTTAGCAGGAGATGGAAGCAAGGAGCAAGTATTTTCAATGGCATTTGTGAAAACTATGTGTAGACTACGGAGGATAGTTATCAAAGATCTCAAGATGTTGGCCTTTGCTATACTAGTTCATTTCCTCAGACCATGGTGAAGAAGTTGTCCACTGTACTATCCTGAGAAATGACTCAAATTGCTAACCAGTTGTATGTAGTAGTTTTATTTGACCCTTATCTCTCTAGCACTCTTTCTTGAGTAGATCAGGATCAGGCATCCTGTCCTCATTGTCTGTAGATGTGTAGACAATGGGCTATACCCATGCTTTCAATTTTGTCCAGCATTTTTTATATGGGGAAGTTTTTTAATTATATTATATTGCAGATTAAAGGAAAGATGCTATTTTTGTGAGTCAAGATCACATAAGTAGGGGGTGTTCATGAGCCCCAATCCCTAATTGAGGATATTTTGATGTATTATAAAGGAGGAAGAGTCAAGTCAAGTTTCTTTTTTTTTGTTTGACATGGAAAAAGATTTTATTGTACCCCATCCTTCCACTCTATAAACAAGACTTTAGGACATGATATACCCTGTTTTTGTGGTTCAGAGTGTTCTTCTGATTTATCACTGTGGAAGGAGCCTTGTCCATCACCTCTGAGGCTTTTTGCCCACTCCCCCCTCCTCTGTACTTGTTCTTTTTCTCTTTCTCTTTACCCTTCCCTCTGTCTCCCTCTGCATGGTGACTTCCCTGGCATCATTCCATGGCACCAGTGAGCTGCTCCCAAATAAACCTGCCCTTTTTTATTTTCAATTTCAATTTTCTTTTTTTTTTTTTACATTCCAGTCATTGCCCCCACTTCCTGGTCCCATTCCCACAGTTCCTCAGGTGAAGCCATAGTAGGTTGACCACACTTCAGTGGATTTTCTCACGTTCATGCGTATGTGAGCAGTACAAATTGGATTCATCAGTGAGTTATTTTCTAAGAAGTGAGAGGCCTACTCCATCTTGGGATTACCCTTTATCTTAAAAGAAAAAAAAATGAGAACTTGACCATAACTGAACACAAACTACACTCAAGTACCAGGAAGGACCCCATGGCTTATCCTTGGCCAGAGTTACTCCCTATCTATTTCCTAGCAACAGTTAATCAAAGATCAGTCTGATTGTTTCAGATGTACTTTCAGACCATTTGTGTTGTCTTGATTCAGAGTGCCTCTCCCCCCCCCATCAGCTGATAATAGTTATTATATTAGATACTTGCCAGGCTGTATGGACATCCCTCATTTACTCCCATACAGTATAAAACCTTGTCCTACCGAGGGTTCAAGGCTGCTCCGCCTTCCTGTCCTGTGTCAGGAACAGGTTGGAGGAGAGCCCAAGCCTGAGCTTGTAATAAAGAGACTCCAATTCAATTACATCAGAAGCAGCTCCTTGGTAGTTTTTGAGGCTTCCTGGCACAACAAAAGAAGTTGGGAAAGAGGTAGGGATGGATATGGGGGAAAATTAGGGGTGAATATGATCAAAATACTTTGAATAAAAGTCTCAGAATTATTATATTAAATAATTAATATTTAATATTATTATATTAAATAAAGTATTATATTAAGAGATCATTGTTTATACATTTGTATTTGATTTGTATAGTTCACTATTGCGTATTTCTTCTGGCTACAAAGGTTTTGCTTTGACTTAATTGCTAAATACTCCCACTTGCCATATTATTTGTAGTTTAAAGGTTTTCTTAGCATAATCAATGCAAATAGCTTTTCATTTTCATTTATTTCCTGATTTAAAAGTAATTTTAATCTTGCCTTTCAGTCTAGTTTCTTAATACCTTGATACTACATATTAATTTTCTTCTTGACTGTGTACATTATAAAATTATCTATCACATTGAATATTTACTAAAATTATATATTTGTATTTTCAATATCTTAGTGTTAAATGTTATACATCTTTTGGTTTCTCTTGGCCACTCCTTGTTCTTTTTTTTTTAAATTGAATCACTGTCTCATTGGATACTTATATTGAACAATATTTAAGTTTTTGTTAGGTTTTATATGATAAATTTTATATGGGATAAATTATTTTATCAATGATTATTCCTGTTGATTGCCCATCACAGCATTGGTATGTCTATTATTTCTAATTTCTATATAAATCAATACCAAATTTATTGGTTCAATTAATATAGCATCCACCTCTTGTTTTCTTATTTTTTATTATTATCTTTAATCTTTTTTTATAGTCAGTCATTATCCTCCTCCCATTCTGCCTTCTGACAGAACCTCATTCCATTCCTTCTCCCCCATATCCAAGAGGTTGTTTGTCTCCTCCACTGCACCACACCAGGCCTCCCCATTCCCTGGGGCCCCAAGTCTCTTAAGGGTTAGGTGCATCTTTTCCCATTGAGGCCAGACCAGGCAGTCCTATGCAGTGTATGTGTCAGGGGCCTCGGACTAGCTGGTGTATGTTGCCTGGTTGGTAGCTCAGTGTCTGAGAGATCTCAAGGGGTCTGGGTTGGTTGAGACTGCTGGTATCCTTATGGGGTTGCCCTCCTTAGTTTCTTCCAGACTTTCCCTAACATCCACCTTTTATTTTATGTTTTTTAATGTTCCATATGTCTAAGGACAGAATGCATGATTATTCAAGGTTGAGGCATTCTCTTTGAAGGTTAAATGAGTTTTGGTCAAGCCCACCTCTTTGCTGTAAGAGACAACTTACAACTACTTTTAAGATCCCAGCTAATTAGTGCAGACCTATTAAAGTTAATCTTAAGATCAACCGATGAGCAACTTAATTATATCCCCAATGTTCCTTCAGCCTGTTATATCATGTATCGTAATATCTGAAGCACCACTTAGCATTTCATAGATCTAAACTCAGAAAGGAGAAACATACAGAGTAAAGATACTTGTAGGGCGCCCTACAGTGGTGAACAACGGTACTGCGCATGCGCAGGTTTTGCACCTGGTGTCAGTTGGCCAGTAATATGCTAATGAGGGGCGGTACCATGCTAGTGAGGTGATTCATTCTCCGCCAATCCCTGGAGGACAAGTAGTGGGGTGATAGTGGGATACAGTGGGGTGATAGTGGGGTGACCCTTGACCCGCCAATCCCTGAAGGATTATTAGCATACTGTTGTGTATATAAAGAGAGCGCTTTTGCTGCTAGAGGTCCCGTATCAGCAATGAAGGTGTCCTGCAATAAAGGCTATTGACAAGGATCCGACGGTGTTGCGTCTTCCTTGCCGGACAAGGTGGGCGTGACAGATACTTAGAGTCATTTTAATACTTTTGTCTCCAGGGGTACACTATGAGTTATCTTTGTTGGGAGATATCTTTATGGAGAGTGAATTCACTGCATAGCATAGTCGCCCCCCCATTCTTCTCTCTCCCTAGTCTTCTTTTCTTATTCTTATTATTTTGAGAAATGTCCCATTATGTCACACAGGCTAGATCTCATTAGCTCTCTGCCTTTGTGTCCCAAGTGTTGGATAGATAGTGCAGGTATGTACTACCAATGCCTGCTTCTTCTTGAAAATATCTTCTTTTTTGTTTGCTTTTAAGACTGGATCTCACAGTATGGCCAAGACTTACCTGAAACTCACTTATCCTTGACCAGCCTTGAAATGTGGCAGTCCTCCTGTCCTGTGTTAGATGTATGGGCATGAGCCACCATAACCAAACTCTAGAAAAGTCCCTTTCAAACAACAAACAAACAAACAAACAAACATTCAATTTAGAATAATTTTAGATTCACCGAAAATTAAATACAAATGGAATATAAAAATTCCTGTATACATTTATTTACCCTTTAAATTAAAACTTAAATTAACTGTGATGTTGTTATCAAACACCAGTGACATTTTACCTTAATTCTAAATTTCACAATTTTCCACTGTCATCCATTTCCTGTTCTAAGATCCAACTAAGAATACCAGGTTGTATTTGGTCATAAGGAGGATGCTTTAGAAGCTAAATTAAATAGATTTGGACACATTGGTCTGTTTTCCCCCTGAAAGACATTATTTACTGGGAAGAGATATAAAATGTTTCCCTAACTCTTGTCAGGCTAAGTAATGTGCCCCCCCAAACATATCTTACACATTTTGGACCCTATCTTTGGAATGTCCAAAGGCAGGGTCTAGAATTACAATGTATACAGCTGGCAAGAAGGCCTGGGAGCAACTCACAGTGCCAAGCAGATTCATACTTAACAAGGGAGAGCAGCAACACTCAAGGAACCCCGTGCTTTGCTTAAATTGATTATACTATTCAGAAAACCTTCTTCCAGGCCAGGATGTTTGTACTTGAAGTTATGCTTCCATGATGTATTGGAATGTGTGTACAGTAAATAATTCTGTGATGTGTTATGGGAAATAATTATACCAAAAGAGGAAACCAAAGTTGAGAGAGGCTTCCTCCAAGATGGGAGCTATTTATTCTCAGCAAGGGCAGTGACTCTTCTTTCTGTGTTCTGGAACAAGGAACAGATATAAAGCCTTTATGTCACAGGAAGGGAATGCAGTTGTCAGGGGCCCTTTTCTAACTGCCCACCCACCTCCAATTTCCTGCAAGCTAGCTTGTAGCATTATAATCTGTTCTTTGAAAGGCATCCATTTGGACACATAGACTGGAAGGTCTTCTTGGCATGTCTTGTTTTTGGTTTCATCAGACAGAGGTGGAAAATACTTGGGGCCCTTCCTCCATCCCTATTTTGCACAGGGAATACAATCCATCACCATCCTCAGTGGAGATCCTCTAGAGCAGTGAGCCTGCTAATCATCTCCGCAACCTCTGTGCTTAGCAAGGTCCCCATAGCCCTGCAGTATACGTTCACCCATAGGACATCCTGCCACACAGTGCCAGGTCTCTTTAGCTGGTGCAGCATCTCCCTCACTGCTTTGTTTGCTGCATAATAATTCTCTTTGTCATCCATGTTTGCACAATCCCCAGCACTTTATCATCTTCCCAGAAGTTCTCCTGTGCCCACATTTGGGCCACCTCCTCCCCAAGTCTTCTGAAGCCAGGCATAAGGTTCACAAAAGTAATTATACCATTGCAAAGAATGGGGGCAAGATGCAATTGGAATTAATGACCAAGGGTTAGCAAATGGTGAGCAATATATAGGCAGTTGTTAGGGTGAATAGCAGATGACGGGAAGAGTTTCTGAAGGCTCTCCTTGTGGTGTGTTGGCACCACATCATGTAACAAATGGAAGATAGTTCTCACTGAGAAGAAAAAGCTGGACAGCACGCATGGATCCTCCTTCCTTCTTCCTTTCCCAGTCTGATAGTTCTAAAGCTAACTGCCATTGTGTATGAAGGTGAGAAGCTAGTATTTGGGGTTCCAAACATCATCACCACAAGAAGCAGTTTCTTTTGGTGGCTTTGACACTGTGAAGTGCATAAAAAAAGAGGATTGGGACACTGATGAGCTGCTCAGCTGTGTCTCATAACGACTAAGAGTTTGTCACTAACACACAAGTCAAGACAGGTCATTGTGACCTGAACCAAAAGTTCCAAGTTATCAAAGCATTTACCATCCCACAGAGATGTTCTCTGTAAACTGGTTTCTTTGGTTAGTAGAAGACACCTCCTCCATAGAGTTGGGCATTTGAATAAGTGGACAGAGAACATATCTTGGTGTTGTGCTGTACAGTCACTAAGAAGGCAAATTCTGCTCAAAGACCAGGAGATAAATCAAGCAAGATACTCTTCATAGAGATATGACCTGATTTATAAGTAAGAAATTTCCTGGTGTACACTTGAGACTTTTGTGTCCTCATTTGGCAGGAGGGACAGAACTGTTTAATACTAGCCAACGTAAGACTTCATAAATCATGTGAAAAGTAGGACTCTGATCTTGATTCTAATATGACAACTCAGGTGCTTGTATTTGGGTTTTAGAAGTTGCATCCTTTTCCTCTTCACCCTGCCTCAGCTGTGCAGATCCTGTAGTACAAAGTCTCCCAGTTGTAGTCTAGGAAATTCAAATTTATACTTTGCCTTATCTTATTTTCCTTTCACACCTTCATCTGTGGTTGGATACAGCTTTTTCCTCAGCTGCAAGGGAATTATTATCCTGATCCATCTCTTTGACTTACAGTGAAGGTAGAGTTGCGTTTGATATTCAGTGGGAGGGAGTGCTGCAAAGCAGCCAGACATATTACACACACACACACACACACACACACACACACACACACACACACACACACACTACATACATATGCTAAAGGTCTGGGTTGCACTGAATTCCAAATGCTTACTTTCTTATCCATGTTTGCAAATGGAACAGAAAGCGGAAGAGCTTGTACGTATTCCAGGAGTCAAACACTGTAAGGCAGAGATGGTGGGACTGTTTTGTGCTATCTGCCTTCTGTTTTTCACATTTTTTCCTTTCTTTTCTTTTAGCTCCTGTTTTGCTCTTTTGCATCTATGTTTTTGGTTTATTTATCTACTTAGTGAATAGAAAAATCAACATTCTATCTTTATTTTATGAATGTTTATTTTTGACTCTTTTGTTATATTCAACATCCTTTTATCTGTATTGATAAATGGGAACAAAGAAAACGCATTCACTTCACAGCTGAAATTCAAACATAGGTAATTTGTTTCTAATGTGGTTGATATCAGTTTATCAATCTCTTACTTATTTCAACCAGTTTTTCATTTGCTTTGCGAAATTTGTAGGATAATGCTTTGAACAGGGCGTATATACTCTTAGATCTAACTTGACTAACCTTGTTTTTGAAAGTAAAGGCAGTTTGTTTTAGGAGCTCACTTGAATATTTGGGGAAATATTAATAAATATACGTTATGTACATGTCTGTGCCTATGTGTGTCTCATACATATACAACACAAGCAGAGAGAGAGAGAGAGAGAGAGAGAGAGAGAGAGAGAGAGAGAGAGAGAGAATATTAGCTAAAAGGAAAAAGTGAAAAAAAGTGATGTATTTGGGAAAAATGTATTTTTGTTCTAGAAGGAAGTGATGTCTGGAGTTAGACTAGGACATATCAATCTATGGTATATGATGTTAAGCATATAAGTTCATGTTACCCAATTCCCATGTTTTTCCCCAAGCCTATTAGAGAAGTGAGGCTTCATAAAAGTTTACTAAGTCTGTTGGGTTCTATATGTCTGTTTTTGTGAAAATAAAATTTATCACATTATAGAACTTTACATCTTTTCCTCACTATAATGAACTACCAGTCAACAGAAATTCATGTGAATTAATTTAAATTTATACTGAAATTTTACTTTATTGTAAGTTAAACATAATGAAATTTCTTCCAATTTCTAACAAAATTGATCATTGAGCTAGCATCTTGACACCAGGCTTCCTAATAGAAGTTCGGACATATTGCATAATTACAGAGGCTAGCCAAAACAGAACAAGGCCTAGAGGCAAGTTGTATAATTATTAACAACATGGTTTATAATCAGTTGGAACTATGCCTGCTAGACAGATTAAAGAAGTGTTTTACAATCATGATCTGAGGAAGGAAAGTGTACATTGTTTACATTGATTCTCTGTTGACTATGAACAAGTGAGAGACTAATGCATGAATGTGGGGGTGAGGTGAGAGGAGAGGCTATTAGTATGAGAACATGTTGCTCCTAAATTGGCCATGGGGTACCTGAGAGAGTCCATTGTAAGCAGGATGTGATGACAGAGAGAAATGGGAAACTGCAGAAATGGGAAACTGTCTGGTGCTTGGCTTGTTTCAGCCCATAACTGTGGGAAGATGTCACAGGTGAGCCAGGTACAAGATAGAAGAAGGCCTGTCATTGGATGAGAAGGAAGGATGGACTGGAGAAAAGTTTGAAGGAAGAGGAGGAGACTGGAACGGAAAGGAGGAGGAGACAGGAGGGAGAGAGAGAGAGAGAAGCCGTGGCAGGACAATATAGTGGGTGACATTAAGATTCCACACTGTACCTTTACAGGTTGTTACAAATGTTTTTAAGGGATGGATGTATATTGGGCTTTGTATGCTTATGTGGGCAATTATATTTTATCAATTGGGTCAAAGGTTATTTTGTTGTGTGTTCTTTCATGTGTAAATTTAAGTGTAATGGAGTGTGGGTCAGCTGGTCTGGACCACCAGGGAATTGGAATGTGTGTTTCTGGCATGGAAACCTGTCTTGGGAACTAGATAGGTAGAGAGATTGCTGCCAGGCTCAAAGAGAGGCCTGTGGCAGTGTGATATGGGATGGAGCAAAGCAGGTGAGACGCTTTGTGACTGAGAATTAAGATACCTAGCAGGTATCTTGAGGCACTGCGGTACCGGACCTAGTGGGGATAAAAGACAACCTTACTTTTTTTATTTTTTATATTTTTACAACAACACATAACTATTAACTAATTTCCTTCATTTCTCTTTCTCTCTGTTCTCTCTCCCTCTCTCTCTCCCTCTCTCTCTTTCTCTCTCGGTTAAATTTAAAATGTGTGAGAATTTTTCTTCTAACCGTGATCTCTCATAAAAAAATTGAATTGTTTCTTTGTTTCTCTTTATTGTTTTATGTGTATTCTGTTCTTTCAATATTCCCATTTGCCTTTTAAAATAAAATCTAAAACTGCATTTCTGTTGGGACACTGGGTCTTTGAAGCACAGTCGTGAAAAGAGTGAATTAACAAAGCATGTTAAAGGAGTGCTCTACAACATGAAATCACCAGAGACTGTGTGAAATGAAGGCATTGTCTCTGACCTGGGAACAAAGACAAAAGGCTTTTCCAATCATCATCACAAAATTGATGCTAGGCAACACTTAGCGAGCCACAGAAACTCTGGATGTATTTAGATTTTAATCTTAAAAGTCTAGGGTTTTATTGTTACATAGATGAAAATAAACCTGCATTTTGGTGTCTTTTATGTAAGGAAACAATGAATAGTGGCTTCATGAAATAATCATTCTTTCTACGCTGCTTGTAAATTAAAACATAGTCACTTTCTTTGCACATGTGACAATATTCTGTTTTTTTTCTCTTCCAGTCTCTGAATTGAGACATTTTATAAGAAACCATCAAGGCCTATTTCCTTACTAATACCTGGAACTCTGAGTTTTTTATTATTTTGATTTATAATCTCTCTTGTTTGTATTTGTTTTTCTTAATGAAAAGAAGCTATGTTTTTGGACTGGTTATGTTCCATTAATTGTTTGAGATTCCTGGTTTGTATAGACTGAGTATTTCATATTTATTTATTATATGTTATCACACACATAGCCATATCATTCTTTCCCATGTAATTTTCCTATTTTTTGCCAGGTTTGTTTAACTACTTATATCTTTTGTGACTAACTTCCTACTAGTCTTGGAGTTCCACATCAGGCCTTCTTTAGTAATTGTTAACAAACGCTAATTGGAAGGATTCTTCTTCCGTAAATTATGGAATTATGGCTTATTTGGATAACTGTAGAATAAGAGGAGGTAACACAGGTAAGAGAGTCTTAACATATGAGCACAAATCAGGTCGAAGACACTGACATCCTGTCTTGTTAATGGGAACTTGCTACATACAATGAGAGAAGAATGAAGACCAAGGGGATGTGAGGATACATTTGCCCAGTGTACCTGTCTGTTTGAAAGCAACAACAGACAGGCTGAAAAGTTCTACAGCACTGTTACCATCTCAGGGAACTGCTAGGACAATATTAGAACTGTGACAGAGGGATACACTCTGGCAAGCTCATTAGCCTTTTCAGTGGAGCTTGACGGGCTGTCTCTTAGGACTCAGGGTGAAAATAACAGAGTAAATCATAAGGTCTGACCTCAGCCTCACAGCATGTTCATTATGAAGACCAATGAGTACATTTTATTTAAAAGAAATGTTTGTATTTTGTATTTAAGAAAGTTTGAAGATGCAGTGTTACTACAGAAAAAGAGAAAGAAGGGAAGGAAGACAGACAGACCAACAGACAAGCAAAAAGAAAGAAAGAAAGAAAGAAAGAAAGAAAGGAAGGAAGGAAGGAAGGAAGGAAGGAAGGAAGGAAGGAAGGAAGAACCAGAATGCAGCTCAGTGCATTCTGATGATGCACAAGGTCCTGATTAATTTCTTAGCAATCCCCCACATGCAAACATCAAAAGAAGATAAATAATGAAAATGTTAATGATAGGACATGAGGAAATTAATGATATGAGACACATGTTTAAAATTCCTATGTTAGTATATTTAATATATTCACTTACAGGCTGACATATTTTATTAGAAGAGATGAAAAATCAAAGGAAACATTAAATAAAAATTTAAAACTAAATATGAACCTAAATACAATTAAATATTTTTGTATTAATTCAACACTAGATGTTTAGATCCAAGTATAAAGAAAAATTAATGAGCTTCCAGGTAAGTGAGAATAAATATCCAGACTGGAGGAAAGAAAGAACAAACATTGATGTGCAAGTTATGATTATATTATAATGTCTCTGATTGGAGCTTTGGGTGGAGATTATGGGACAGTGATCTTGAAAAAGATAATGGGGAGATTTTTATACTCATTTGTGTTTCTATTCAGTTTATTTTGTTATTCTGTTTCTTCTTCCAGGTGCTAAATACTCCATATGTATATCGAATGGTTTGTAAGGGTTTGTACCATAAGCCACATTCCCTTGTTACCTCAGCACAGAATGCTATAACAAAGTGCTAGAGCACTTGCACAACAAATATTTATTTCTCATATTTTTGGAGGTTGAGAAGTCCCAGCTAAAGTAATAGCAAATTTGCTGAAGACCCTCTTTCTGGTTTGCAGAAGGAAGAACCTTGCTGGATCTGACATGATAGAGAGAGAAGGATAATTTATCTAGTCTCGCTTCTTACATGAACACTAATTCTATTGTGAGGGTATATTTTCATGACCCATTGTCTTTCAAGAGCCTGCTTCCAAATACTAGCACATTGGCAATTAAAATTTCAACATAAAATCTTTGAGGAACACAAGTATTTAGTTCATAGCAAATTTATGTTGAAATTTATGCTGATCCATCAATGGATTTATGACCTATTCAATATAACCCATATATTCAGCCAAGTATTAATCTTGGTGCTTGGGAACAAAACATATTTGACCCTGAAGTTTCTGAGAGTCTGGTTATGACATGCTTGTTAAACAGTGTTTTCTACAATTGCTTGCTAAGTGTTGTTAGTGCACGGAAGACAGTGCAGTGAAATCTGAACATTCTCAGACATTGCGCCCACCATATGGCAGCAACCACTTCTTCTCAAGTTTATCACTTAGTCTTGATAAAATGACATCACAACTTTTGATTTGGGCTCTGGAATTCTGGCAGGAGGAACTTCAGAGTTGTCCTATGACAAAACATAGGACTAAGGGGATGTTGGAGAAAGCTTAGTGATAAAGTGCTCACCATGCAATCATTAGGACCTGACACTGAATCTCAAGCACCATACACAAAAAGCCAGGCACAGTGCTACACATCCATAAACCCTGTAGAGGTAAGAGGATGGAAGATGGAGATAAGTGGATCCTAGGGAGTAATTTGCTAGCTAGTCTATCAGGACAGCCAGTCTATCAAATTTTGAGGTGCAAATCAATACAGGAAGACACAAAGTGTCCACCTCTCTTTTTCCTACATTCACACATGGGCGAGCACAAAATGGAATGTACTCTTCCACACATACACAATTGGGTTTAGCAGAATCATAAATGTGTTTCTTAGCATTTCTAAAGGGCAGAAACTCTAGACCAGCAAATCTAGAATTATGGAAACAAGCAGTCATGAGTACATGTCTTAAATATATGAGCATGTGTCTTAAACATATGAGCATAAGTCATAAGTGACATGTGAACGAGACACTCCTTCTGTGCTTGAAACCACAACTTTTCTAATCTATATTTCAGAGATCTGGCATAAAGTAGTGCTGATCTCATGCAGAAGTGAAAATCCAAAGAGAATGAGGAGCTTTCTACAATTAGTACAGTCAGGGAGCCCTACAACTGATAGAATTTGTTTCCAGACCACACCAGTCAATAGGGATTACAAAGGTGACCATAGCCACAAGAAAATTAATTTTTGATGTGTTTTCTGATACAGGAGAAACTCACCAGGGGCAAGAGACATTAGATTTTATAGTATCTAAAATTAGAAATGGCTTGACACCAAAGAAGCCTCCCATAAATATTTGATGACTAAGTGACTGATTTAGTCAAATAACTCAGCTAAGTTAACTGCCATGGAAAATCATTCTTATTAATTTTCCTGTGTGTTAATTGATCATGAAAGTGTTGCTTGAATGCAATCAGTTGAAAAGGATCTCAGGTTTAGTCACACAGGGCTTGATTATTTAGCTTAAAACCCAAAGAACACCCCCCCCACCCTTCAAAAACATATTCAGATTGGAAATCAGAAAGTCTGGCTCAATTCACATACTCCACATGTTATTTATAAGTCACAAATCACTTTGTATTTTATATAAGTTGATAATTCGCAATAAAAACAAGTTTTGAGGCAGAGAAAAAGATAATATTTTTTAGTAGCAATAAAATTTTTTGAAAGGACACTGACAACATGACTCGGTAGTTTAGATCATATGTTTTGTTTTACAGAGGATCTGAGTTCAGTTGCTGGCACTCATATGTAGGCTCACAACCTTCTGTAACACCAGTTTAGGGGATCTCATGCCTTCTTCTGACCTCCCTGGGCGCCAGGCATCCATTTGATGCACATAAATACACGCAAACAGAAAAACAAGACACACTTCAAACAAAAATCCTTAAAATTAAAAACATTTAACTATACTTTAATACAAATCCAATCTGCAATACTTTAATTTTCATCACCAGTCCAATTGTTATTTACTATTGATTTTATATGGTATTCAATTGTTACCCAGTGGATAGAACTTTCCATGTTTAAGCCAGTTCATCTAGAGCTGGATTTATTATAGAACTCTGAAATGGGGACAGAAAGTTTTTACTTGAATTTGAGTTAAATGGCTACACATGTCTAAATAACTATATTCAATGAGGAGAGTACTTTCTGTTTATATTCATTTCATTAGGTCTGAAATCACTTAAGATTTTTCACTATAATGTGCAAACTGATAGTCTCTAAGGGGTATTATGAAGAACGTTTTTAAACATGTTCATAGAATCATGGGCATTTGTCTTTTGTCAAAGGATGAAGATGCTTTGTGTAGTTACAATAATAAGGCAAAAATCAAATTGACAAATGAGGATTTATGACAGTAAGGAAACCGTTGGGAAAAATCACAAGGGTATAAACTACACATACTTTTTCAATTTGCTTTATTTTAAGACATGTTTATTTTCCCTAATGAAGATATGAACCAATGCTAAAAGTCTCATCACAATTACAAATGTAACAAAAATTGAAACAGTGAGATAAAGCCTTTCTTAGGGTGCTACAACAGACAGGCATTTCTCAGCCTGTGTTAGCACGGTGATAGCAGATTTTGAAAACAATATTCTAAGATACTGAGAAAGAAGAGAAATTTTTTTATCTTATTTCAGGAATCAGGAATGTCAAAAACTAAAAAGAAACAAAGAAACATAAAGGGATAATAAGACTTTAGACTTCTAGCTTGGACAAAATTTTGATTTCATTCATATTCATATCTCTGCTTTTTATAGTTGAGAATAAACTGATTGACATTTACTGTATTCTTTTGGAGGTAACTTGTTACCTTGTGTTTATCCATGTGAAAGATGTGTGTGTTTCTGGTTCAATCCATTGTATGGCACTTCTTCTGCTAGCACATACTGTGGATAGCCTTAACCTGAGGCATATCTTGGGTTGTTGTGATATTCTTCTGTACAGAAGGAGGAAGGCACCAATGCAGAACTTTTGACTGTATCCCAGTGAAAGAGAAAAGAGATGCTTCTGAAATAGCACAGGAAGCTCACATTGTGCTCTTACAGTGAATGCCTGTTTCTGGTCTGTGGATAAAGAGACATTTACAAGGTGCTCCATTCCAAGACAGCATTTCCTCTGACGACCATTAAGCAAAGAGATTTTTTCTAATTATACACTTTAAGCAGATTGCAGAGTCTAAGAGGATGACCAGTGTGATGAGAGAAATATTTCTATTTATCACGAAGGTTTGCACCTTACTCTATAGGATTAGGAAAGAGAAATGTAGTGTTTTAATATTTTTCTCCTGTTTTCACCAAGGGCCAATGGAGTACATTCTTATAAATTAATACAAAGTCAAATTTTATATTTCCCAATTAATTAAAAGGTTACTTAAAGTCAATTTTCATCAAATAATGTAAGTGCTTTAGAAACATGAGCAACATCAATACTGGCATGTGATTTTAAAGAACTGATGGCTATCAGTCTCTTTCCAGGGCTATGTAGGCAGCCTTCTTGGGCCAGGTTACAGAAGAAAATCTGCAGATATACTCTAGCGTTATTTAAAATCTATAAAGTCATTAAACAGAGGCAAAAAGGAAGCCAATGAGCAGCAGGTACATTCTATTTGTCTCTGAGACTAAAATAGGTAGGTATGGTAAGGTGTTAAGAGTTAGCATGCTCATGTGAGGTCAGTGCTGAAGCAGGTGATGTAGTAACAAGGAGTAGAGACTCTTGGTCATCTAAGGCAAAATGGTGTAGTGTACATCTCTTCTTTGTCTGTACCTGCTGAGTTGTGCTGTTAAACATGTTGACCAGTACCTGGATAATTAATCATTGCTGAGACCATGCATAGTGCAGAGTTCCACAATGGTGGCAATACAGTACATGAAGCATGGATCTTCTGACCTGTTTTGTTCTCTCTGGGTGCTTTTTTTTTTTTTAAAGATTTATTCATTCATTTATTATATATAAGTACACTGTATCTGTCTTCAGACACACCAGAAGAGGGCATCAGATCTCTTTACAGATGGTTGTGAGCCACCATGTGGTTGCTGGGAATTGAACTCAGGACCTCTGGAAGAGTAGTCGGGTGCTCTTAACCGCTGAGCCATCTCTCCAGCCCCTCTCTGGGTGCTTTTACTTCTAATATCTATGTGTCATGCTCATCTGATTGAATCCTAGTACCTAATTAATTGATAATAGGGAATTTGAGGTCAACAGAATAACAAGGAGTTTTTAAGGAGTAGAAGCTAAGGGGAGCATAACAAAAATGAATCAGAACATAGTTGGTCTGGGAACAACTGCTTATGGATATGTAAGTGTGACAAAACAAGCAGATCCTGAAAGGTGGGTGGAGTGAATAGCAAGAGAAACTCCCATCTTTCCTCAGCACATCACTGTACCTTACCCCTTAAACCAGTGGTTCTCAACCTTCCTAATGCTATAAGCTTTCAATACCATTCCTCAGTTATAAAATGATTTCATTGCTACTTCAAAAACTGTAATTTTGCTACTACTGTTATGAGTCCGAATGTAAATATCTCATATGCAGGATATCTGATATGTGATTCCTGTGAAAGATCATTCAATCAATCCCAAAGGAGTTATAACCTACAGGTTGTGAACTACTGCCTTAAAGCCTCTTATGCCAAAAGTAAGCAAGTTCCAATCAGAGCTGAAAAGGGGTTCCTACCATTTGGTTTTTCAGCATGTAATCTTGGTGAGAGCACAGGACTTTTAATAAAAGTATGCATATTAAGAGTATGCATATTAAGAACAAGACCAAGAATGTGGGGAATAGCAAAAAAATCAAATCATCACAAGAGTTTGACCCTGTGGACTTGGTTCTTTTGGTCCTTCTGTCTGTCCATTTCTGTTGGAAGGACAGTGAGTGTTACTGGTTTCCACAATGGTACCCTCAAGGCATGTGGCTTTGCTCGCTTCCTGACATTGCTGTTCAGTTTCTTCTGTACCAAATATATTGCAGCTAAGCATATGAACTAAGGAGGTTATATAAGGTTTTTTTTCTTCTGCTAGGTATTAGCTTCAAACAAATTATATAAACTTTCTTTGCTAATGTTCTCTTTCATGTAAAACTGGGGTCAATAGAAATGCTTACCTTGTAGGTTGTACATAATTAGAGAGCACAAATGAATCCTGTTCACTTGCAGACATGATTGAAGCCTTAGTCAGTATCATTGCTGATTGCCTAAAACTTCTAGATGTTTGCTATTCCATGTTTGCCTTAAACTTAACATTTTCTACCACAACTTTATCAACCACCATTTATTAATGAACACATCCATCCATCCATCCATCCATCCATCCATCCATCCATCCATCCATCCATTCATTCTTTGAACAAAATCTTTAAAAATACATGCAGCATGTCAAATGACTCAGACATAGTTTCTCTTAAGGACTAGAAAGTAAGTTGTGTGTGTGTGTGTGTGTGTGTGTGTGTGTGTGTGTGTGTGTGTGTGTGTGTGAGAGAGAGAGAGAGAGAGAGAGAGAGAGAGAGAGAGAGAGAACAAGCTTAAGTACATAGTGACTTGAGAAGAAAGTTTTTTCCAGGACTAAGAAAGGGCATGTAGATGACAGACTAAGGCACAGTGGAAGAGCTTCTAGCAGTTATATTTAGCATACACTAAATATAAAGAGAGATTAGGATAGTGTTAGAAGATGAAGTTGGGTAGCTAAAAAAGGGTGAGATTATAAAGAATTTCCCTCTATCTTCTATTGAAAATAGTTTTTTTCATATAATATGTTCTGATACAGTGTTATTTTTTTCACCTCTTTCAAGATCCCTCCATGCATCACCCCTCCATCCAAACCTGCACCCTTTCAGTCTCTTGTTAGAAAACAAACAGGATCTACACATTAACAATAAAATAAGGTAAAACAAAACCAAACAAACCAGAATAGGACAAAAACTAACAAAGCACAATAAAAATACAGATATGGAGACACACACATTCACACACACAGGAATTTCATAAAAACAAAGCCACAATATACATGCAAATGATACACAATGTTATAAAAGAAAAAGAAAAAAACAAAGGGAAAAGAATATCCTGTCACAGCGTCATGAGACAAAGACCTGCAAAGATGTCTTTGAGTTCATTTTGTGTTGTCCATCTACTGTTGTGCATGGGGTTTGGTCTTAAGAGTGGTTTGTATTGTCAGTAAGACTGTATTGAAGAAAACTAATTTTTCATTTGCAAATAGTTAGAGATAGATTCTGAATTAGAGTTGGGTGTAGATATAACTTTATTTTTCCTGATGTAATTGTGATCTCTGAGGCTTTCTGCGGAATAAGCTCACCCTTTCTAGTTCCTTCTGAACTCTGGCTGGCTTGTTCAACTCAGCTGTTCTGGCTCAATCTCCTCTCCAAGCTGACTGATTTAGTCTGGCTTCTTTTGGCTTTTTACTGAATTGGTCTTCTTGGCCTCAAACTAACTCTGACAATTTGTTCTTATCTTTAAGCTCCTTCTCATTTCCTGTCTAATTCTGTCTTCACCTGAAACCCGTCTTTGTAAATCTGAGTAAAACTTGCCTTCTTCATTTGAACTCAACTGAACTCAACTCTACTGCACTGACTGAACAGATCTCATCTGTACTCCACTCCAAACTGCACTAAACTTAACAAATTCTACTGCACTGAACTCACCTGATTCCTCACTCACTCCATTAACAGACTCCCTCTCACTGAGCAGCTCTTAAATCACTTCTCCTTTTTTCTGTCTGTTGTTCTGTGACTCATTCTGTGAACTCTTTCTCTGATTCATCACTTTGCCTGTCCCTCATTCAGATGTCATGTTCAAACACGGCTGCTTCTAAAAGGTTTGTGCTAGGGGAGTATCTGTATTCCAGCCAGAGTAGCATTGTCGCTGGATTAAAATTTCTCTACTTTAGGGGGCTTGTGTTCACTTTCTCTTTAAGCATTGGGTCCCCACAGGCACAGCTCTGTGCAGGATCTGTGCATGTTACGACAGTTTCTATGAGCACATATGTATATTGGTCTTGCTGTGTTTAGAGGGCCTTATTTTCCTTGGTTCTTTCATTCCCCCCTGGTCTTACATTCTTCCTGTTTTCTCTTACACATTCTTTTCTTAGTCTCAACAGGAGGGGATTGATAGAGACATCCTATTTAAGAGGTTTTATGGTCTCTCACTCTCTATATACTGTCTGGCTATGGGTCTCTGTATTTGTTCCTATCTACCGCAAGAGGAAGCTTCTTTGGCAGTGACTGAGTAAGATAGCAATCTCTGAGTAAAGTAGTGTTTTTAGGAATCATTTTATTGCTTTGTTCCTTTAGCAGAACTTGGCAATATTTGATCTTTCCCAAGAGCCCTGGCATATCTAGTCTTAGATATTTGGTCACTCAGGCAGTGTTTGGGTTTCATCCCACGCAGTATATTGTTTGATTTCTCTCACAAGATTTGTGCCACTATTGCAGTAGTGCATCTTGCAAGGAGGTCATCATTGTAGATTGAAGGGTTTGAACCTGGGATAGCATTTACCTGTTTCCTTTTGTGGGATTCACAGGATCTTGTAGTACCATGAACTAGAGTCAGTAGGGCTGTAGGTAAGCACCAACTTGATTTCTCCATGTTCAATGAGATCTTGTCTGCAGCAAAAGAGGCCTACTGTTCACTTTCTGGATAGCAGCCTATAGTCTTACCAACAGCCTGGATTGTTTGGGCTCTTCTCTCAGGGACAATTTGGCCAACAATTTTATTATATGTAACCTATTTCTAGTACTGGAAGCTTCATTTGGTGAGGAGAGATGTCCAGTTGGGATGTTCAACTTCTCCCAAACTTGGCAATTTTACTAAGATTACCTTCATACACATATATTTTAGGAAGCTTCTACTGTGTTAGGATACTTTACAATCCTCAAACAGCCATTAGCTTTAGCCATTCCTCACCATGTTCCCTTCCTCACCTACCTGTTCATTCCTTCTCCACATTTAATCCTCCCATCCCTGGGTACTCACCAACCCATACTTATCTATTCTTCTTCATTTTCCTAGTGAGATCTACTCCTCTCATCTTATCATTCCTTTACTCTTTATCTAACTGCTGATTATAAGGATTGTAGCTAACTTATCAAAAACTTAACAGCTAAAATCCACATATAAGTAATAACGTACTACATTTATCTTTTTGGGTCTGGGTTACCTTGCTCAGGATAATTTTTTTAAGTTCCATCTATTTACTGGTGAATTTCATGATTTTATTTTTTAAACAGCTAAATACTATCATCGACAACTTTTTTGCTATACTAGAGAACTCAGACTTTATTCTCCGGAACATGAGTAGTTTAAAAGATATAAAATGGTGAAGTTTCATAATAATAATTGGCTCACTTAAAGTTTTATTGGGATTGGGTAAGGTCAGTGAGGGAAGAGTCAGTTTAAAGGCTATTTCAGTAGTCTGAGACAAGCCTGACAGTGATATAAATTGTGGAAGTTGGAGTGAAACTCAGTATAAGGAAATTGATTGGAAAGAGACAAGGGAATTAGCTTTGAAACTGCTTTTTATTATTTCTTGATAGCTATTGCTGAATTCCCTGAAATTCTGGAGAAGGGATGTAGCTACATTTTCATAATGCTTTGGCTAATATCTTTTGCAAACATTGTCCCATAAAGTGACATTTTTATGACTATGTGGGTGAATTCCTCACATGGGTTTGGGGTTAAAGTGGTACTTCGTGAAAAGAGTGTTCAATAAAGAGATTGTATTATTCAGATGACTTCCTTTAGACTTGTGTACTAGCTGGCCTTATCCACTGAACCCATTGACACGGTAGGTGGGCTTAAAGATTTAGGAGTATGGAAATTCCTTCTGGTTCTGTGCTTAGTGCTCATGCAAGCTGGGTATGTCCTGCTTGCATCTGAACCAGCATCCCTGATAACACGTCTACAATAAAGCCAATGGTCAGGAACACTTGGATATTTAGAATTTGACTGAATAGATCCTATTCTATTTCTGTGATTCTGTAATTCAGAAAATGAATGATGGAGCTTATTATTTCATTTTAGCATGTGCTCTAGATGATTATGAAATAAATAATCAGGTAATCACATACTTCCAGTCCCTGTCAAATACCTTAATTTTTCTAAATTTAATCATTTGAAATTTATCTGATATTGGCAACAGTAGTTGAGATGAATCTGTTAAAGGAAACACATCAAATGTAACTATTATTATATACATTCTTTCCACTATTTTTAATAAGCTATCTGCAATTGAAAATATTATGGGTATGAAACTTGTTAAGTAAATGCTCAGTATTCAGAGATGCTAAAAGTAACCTTGATGACATTGAGGAAATAGCATATCTTTTTTTTTTTTTTGCCTCTGTCTTTATTAGGAGTGTTTAGAATACTTTTTATATGATTATTGATATGGTATTTAAATAATCTTTTAGTATTTTTTTATTAACTATTTTCTTATATACATTTCTGTTATTCCTTCCCGGTTCCATCCGCAAACATTCCCCTCCCCTTCGTTAGGGTGTTCCTCCTCAACCCTCCCCCATTGAATCTAGATGGGGTTCTTATTACTTTCATTTTCATTGCTACCTATGAGGTCAGAGTCCAGGGTCATTCCATGTATAGTCTTTAGATGGCTTAGTCCCTAAGCTGGTTGCTTGGCATTGTTGTACAAATTCAAAGTTCTTTCTCTGATTCAACGGGGTCCTATTCCCAGTTCAGTGGTTTGCTGCTGGCATTCGCCTCTGTATTTGCTGTATTCTGGCTGTGTCTCTCAGGAGCGATCTACATCCGCCCTGTCAGTCTGCTTCTTTTGTTTCATCCATCTTGTTTAATTGAGTGGCTGTATATGCATGGGCCACATAGCTGGGGCAGGCAAATACCTTCTAATTTTTCTAAATTTAAAAGAAGGAGTCATTTTGATCATCCATCTTGAGTTTCGTTTGGTTTATCTGGGGAATATTTGGGCAACTTATCAATGAGTGCAGTATGTCTTTCTGTGATTAGGAAGAGGGATGATATTTTCCAGTTCCAACCATTTGCCTTAAAAAAAACACATTGTGTAGATGTACCCAATTCCTCTGTTGAAGGGCATCTGGGTTCTTTCCAGCTTCTTGGCTATTATAAATAAGGCTTGCATTATTAAAATATAGGAGCACGTGTCTTTTTATATGTTGGGGCATCTTTTGGGTGACATATGCCCAAGAGAGGTATTCTTTGTCCAATTTTCTGATTTTTCTGCAATCCCACCAACAATGGAGGAGTGTTCTTTCTCCATCTGCAGCATTGCTGTCACCTGAAAAGCCATTCACTGGTGTGAGGTGAAATCTTGTTGTTTTGATTTGCATTTCCCTTAATGCTAAAAAGATGTTGAACATTCAGATTCAGCATTCCTGTTAAATTCTTTTTGTTTAGCTCCTGAACCCCATTTTTAATAGGATTTGACAACTTCTTGAGTTCTTTGTATATTTTGGATATAATATCTGTTGTATTGAAAGATCTTTTCCCAATCTGTTGGTTGCAACAAACATAGTTGCATCTTGATGATAAGTCACTGTTGTGTTTTTTTACTGACTGTGCATATATAGGAAGTGAAGGTATAGTCCAAGGCAGTGAACATATCTACAGTCTGACAGCAAGTTGCTTGGGAGATTCTCAGAAACACAATTTCTGGGGGACACTCTGACCCTTTGAATCAGATCTCAAATCCATCAATCTGTTCTACCACTTCTTAAGCTTCTGGTGAAGATAAACTGTAACAAGTCCTTCAAGATATTTGAACACATCTGAAAGTTTGAGAAAGTAGGTCTAGTGCACATAGGTTTCTACATGGAGACAATATTTAGGGTTTTAAAATATAGAAATATATTTTAAACTGTGAAGATGTTAGCTGACTTGACTCCCTAGAATAAATTAATAACCCAGAATTTGGTTTAGGTGAAAGTGAGAGAAAACTGAGTTTAAAGGGGTAAAGATATAACAACATTGGGCACAGATTTTACTTTCTCTGATGGAATTTTTAAACTATTCTTTCCTTTCTTGAGAATATCATACATGCAGAAGAGTTTTGATGAAATCCATTTCTATTTCTTTTCCTCAAACTTCTCCCATATTCTCTCCACTACTACTTTCTCCTTATTTCATGTGTTCATTATTTTACCCTCGTACCCGTAGTCTACTTAGCATTAACATCTGTGGATAGATGTAGGGACCTCTACTTAAGAGAGTGGTCTCGTCTCAGTGAGAAATGGAATGTGCATTTGGGTCCTGCAATAAATATTGATAAGAACCCCAAATAAACTTCTTTTCAAAGATTCTGAATTGGGGAAGCCAATGGGGGGGGAGAACATCAGAGATACTGAGGCTGGAGAGCAACGGTGTCTTCAACCCATCCCCAGAGCCACCCAGGGATGTGGGGAGAGTTCTTATGTTTTAGCTTATAAAAGGAAACTGTGGAAAGGGAGAGACTGGGGGGTCAAAACTGTATAAATAAATAAAATAATTAAGACTAAAAAAAAAAAAAAAGAGTGGGTGGTCTCTCAGGGACAACAACCTTGAAGAAAATGGACTCTTCTTTCCTCAAGAGCTATCAATTCTCAAGTGCTCCTCAGCTTCTTGATGAATTATGTGACCTCCCTTTCTTCCATGCTGGGATGTTTTTCTAAATAGATCTTGCATAGATCTTAACAATGCAGTCACAGGCACTGTGAGTTCACGTGTGTGACTCTACTGCTATGTCTGGAAGACAGTATTTCACTGTGGACACTCTCTGGTTTTGACTCTTGGAATATTTCTGACACCTTTTCTATGGTAGTTCATAAGGCCTGGAAGGAGAAGATGTGATATAGGTACATCATTTAGGGTGAGCACTGGACAGTCTCTTTTATTCTGTGCACTTACTTGTTGTGTATCTCTGTATTAATTTTCATCTTTTGGAAAAAGAGACTTCCCGAATGAAGGTGGTTATATCTAGGGGTGTCAAAATAAGAATTTTGGAGGCAATTTGTAACTGTGACCATTAGAAGAATGATAGTAGTAGTTCCTTTCTTGGGGTCTATGTCCTGTCTAGCCACAGATTCTAGGCCCTGTTAATGTGTCCAATCATGAGTTCTGTCTTATATAGAGGGGGCCTTAAATACGATTAGAAAGTGGCTGGTTATTTCAATGACATTTGTACAACTATCACACTAACAGATATATTTTAATCAACCACTCATCACTGTAACTTACAGGATTCAGATGAAAAAGTTGGTTGATTATTTTTCCCCAGTAGTATGCATAACACTTCCCAGTACTTACAGCTAGCTACTCAGTAGGAATGAAGCTTCCAGATCAGTATCAACCCATTGTTTTATGTTCTATGACTCTAGTATGTGCAGTCTTTATCACCAGTGTCTTGCTATATATAGGTAACTAAAGTATAGCAAGTATAGTCTTTAGTATTTGTGGATTTATAGAATCCTACTGACCAACAACTCTCAGAAACATAATTAATACTTGGTGCACTAGAATTTGGCATTTTATTTAAGGACCTATGGTATCTAGGAGAGGTGCTGTTAGAAGGTACCTGTTATAAGGTAATGACAGGAAATCTATCTCTATATCTCATATCTCTATATTTTTTAATTAAATTTAATCTTAGCCATTCCCAGTGGTGCAGGATAAAATCTCAAAGTGGTTTCAATTTACAAAATCCAATTAGTGATATTTTTAGTTGGGTTGTCTATAGATTTTTTGATGTTTAGTTTTTGAGTTCTATGCATATTTTAGATATTAACCCTGTTAGACATATAACTGGAAATACTTTCTCCCTTTTCTACAAGCTGCTTCTTCATTCTGTTCATGGCATCCTTTGTGGTACAGAAATATCTTAGACTCATGAAGTCTCGTTTGGCAATTGTTGGTCTTAATTTCTGTACTGCCGCAGTCCTATTCAGAAAGCCTTTCCTGTGCCCATAAGTTGAATCATACTTTCTACTTTCATCTACAACAGATTTGGAGTTTTATGTTGAAGTTTTTGACCCATTTGATATTGAGCTTTGAGAGGTTGAGTGAAGGAGACTGACTTCATACTTCTAACATGCAGCTATCCAGTTTGCCCAGCACTGTTTGTTGTAGATGGTATCTTTTTTCCAATGTGTATTTTTGAAAACATCAAGTAGATTTATATGTGGGTCCTCATTTCTGTTCTGTACATTATTGTGCTTATTTTCATGTCATATCATACTGATTGTACTACTATGACTCTGTAGTATAGCTCAAAACTATCTCGTATGATGATAACTCCAACAGTGTTTTCATTGTTTAGGATTATTCTGGATATCCTGGTTCTTTTGTGTTTCCATTTAAAAGTTAAGATTTTTTTTAAAAAACTTTCTGTGCAATTTTGCATTAGAATTTTACTGACAATTTCATTGTACCTGTAGATAGCGTTTGGAAGGATAGCCATTTCATAGAGCATTGGATGTCCATCCTCTAGTGTTCTCTTCATTTTCTTTCTGTAGAACTCAAGTTTTCATTGTACAGGTCTTTCATTTCTTGGTCCTCAGGGTGTGATGGTTTGCATATGCTTGGCCCAGGGAGTGGCCCTATTAGAAGGTGTGGCCTTGTTGGAGGAAGTGTGTCACTGTGTGGGCAGGCTTGGAGATCCTTCTCCTAGCTGCCCAGGGATCTTCCATCTGTTCCTGGCTTCCTTCAGGTGAAGATACAGAACTCAGCTCCTCCTGCACCATGCCTGCCTGAATGCTGTGATGTTCCCACCTTGATGATAATGGACTGAACCTGTGAACCTGTAAGCCAGCCCCAATTAAATGTTGTCCTTTATAAAACTCATGTTGGTCATGGTGTCTGTTCACAGCAATAAGACCTTAACTAAGACACCAGGATATGTTTTAATTGTAAATGAGATTTCCATTTTGATTTTTTCTTGTTTGTTTTGGTAAGGAAGGCTTTTTTTTTTATTAACTTGAGTATTTCTTCTTTTTTTTTCCAGGCAAACATCCCTTGGTATGGGTTTTCCCACACCTCCCCCATTTCCCAACAGTCTAGTTCACTGGGGGGTTCAGGGACCCAGGGCTTCCCCTTCCACTGGTGCTTGAGAGAGGTCAGAGTCCAGGGTCAGTCCATTTTGTATTGTTGTACATATGGGGTCTCAAGATCTTCCAGTTCATTCTCTGATTCCTTCAACGGGGTCCCCCTTCTCAGTTCAGTGGTTTTGCTGCTGGCATCAGGAAGGCTATTGATTGAGAGAAATTTTGTATCTGGATACTTGGGGAATGTGTTCATCAGGTGTATGATTCATTATTATTTATAGATTCATTATTTATGGAAGCATGTCAACTGCAAGTGAAGTCATTCTGCCTTCTTCCTTACCTGTCTATATTCCTTTTAACCACTTCTCTTGTATTACTGTTCTAGATAAGAATTCAAAGCACTATATTGAACAGGATTGCAGAGAGCTGATGTCTTTGACTTATTTTTGGTTTTAATGGAAATGCTTCATTTTTTTCTCATTTGGCATGATACTAGCAGTGGGCTTGTTCTACATTGCGTTTATTGTGTTGAGATATATACCGTGTATGGCTAGATTTTCTTCCAGCCTTGACCATGGAGAACAATCTTTTTATTATGCTCTTTAATTCAATTTTTATAGCTATGTTCATCAAGAACATTGACCTAGAGTTTTTGTTTGTGTGTTTGTTTGTCTTTATTTTTTTCTTTATCTGGTTGTATCCTTATCTGTGTAATGTGGTTTTTAAAAAGATTTTGAAAGTATTCTTTCTTTTCCTATTTTGTAGAATAATTTGAAAAGCCCTGGTATTAGGTTGACCATAAAGATATAGAATTCCCTATTACACTCACTTCTCACCCCTTCCTCATCTGTGACCCCTTCCCCACCTCCAAATAATGATGGTGATGATGATGACGATGATGATGATGATGAAGACAGGAGGAGGAGGAGTCCAGTTTGTGTTGCCCATATACTCTTTAGAGCATGGCCAAAGTTTCAGTGGCTACTCCCTTAAAGAAAACTAAGACTTTCTTCACCTGCACTCCTGCTAGAAGCTATCAATTGTAAACCTTATCATAAGTTTTTAAGACTAAGAGTTCTCTTTGATGGCTTTTTTCTGAGTTTTTTTTGGGGGGGGCAAGGGTGAGACATGATTGTGAATGCGACTGCAGGACACATCTTTGGCTGCAGGTGAATAAGTTATCTCTGACTTTCTAGTATACAGTTGGTGTTGCTATTTATTGTATGCTTGTCTGTTTTGCCTTTTTCTTCTATAACATATTTGTCATCAAATGTAACCTTGTTAAAAATTTCCAGGAAAGATATTGAGGGCAATACTAGAGAAGGAAATGGCTTAGATGTGCTGAAAGAACAAACTGCTCTAACCCTAGCCATTTAAGCAGTCAACCCAGGCATGTCAGGACAAGGGGTCCTTGTTGTGAAGGCAGACTACCTTAGTTGTTCTCCGAAATTTTAGCTAACTCATGATGATTAAATTGTACCAGAAAACATTTGAAGCAGGAAATGTTTTTGTGAAACCTGAAGTTTTAGTAGCTAAGAAAATTGAAGACCCCAAGGAAAGGGAATACATTGGGCCTAGGTCACTAACGACAGGGATATCCACAGAAATCCCTCAATAACCAGAGGAAGGGATTCTGAATATTTAGACAAGCTTAAAACAATATTCAATATTATTCTGACTTGTTTAGCCCCTTTCTGTTCTCCCGCAAATGGTGTAACCAGGAGTTTATGCTCAGATGACCTGTAGTTTGCAAGGTTTTCTGGGAGCTAAAAGTTAATATATAACTTTCTTTTCTTTTCTTTTTTGTTTTCTTTCTTTGTTTCTTTGTTTCTTCCTTCCTTCCTTCCTTCCTTCCTTCCTTCCTTTCTTTCTTCTTTCTTCTTTCTTTCTTTTTGTTGAAGTAAAGACAAGCCCCAGCAATTCATTTCTTCTCTTAACCCCTTTTTATACCCCTTGGCCAAAGTTTTTTCTATTAATAAGAAAATTACCTCATAGATACAAGTTACACATTTTTCAGAGACAATCACCACAAAAACATATTCTTCAAAAAACAGATTAAAATCATTAAAAAAATAAAATTACAACAGATATTGATTACATATTTCTTATATAAAACGTATATCTAACTAAATAATTCTCATATATCTTTCTTTCCAGAGGCTCATTATAACTTCAAAGCAGTAATTTTAATCATTAATTAACAAAGTTTAAGCAAGTCAAGTCTATAGTAGCAAGTTTTCCTTCATGCTTGGTTGACAACCATCTTGCTTACTATGATCAAGTCATCTTTCACATGTCTTTTGGTCTTTATTATAACCTTATTATTTCCCAGGACACACTCTCATCCCTACATCACAAAATTAAGAAACTGAGGCCTAATCTAGAGTCCATGCTTATTTTGAACATTAGCTTGTCCCAAGCCTGCCTCTACAATTACATGCTTTTAAACATAACTTTCTTTAGCAGACACTGAACTATGACTTTGTGTATGCATTGTGCTTACTGGTGACATAGTTACAGGGTTTTTCAGGAAAAATAATGGGCTTCATAAAAATAATGAAAAGGTTCTTGATTATGTACTATTGTATAACAATAGAAAAGGAGAGAGACAGAGAGAGAGGCAGAGAGAGATAGACAGAGACAGACAGACAGACAGACAGACAGACAGACACACACACACACACACACAGACACACACAGACAGAGAGAGAGAGAGAGAGAGAGAGAGAGAGAGAGAGAGAGAGAGAGAGAGAAAGCTCCAAGCACAAATTCAGATAAGTAATGAGTTATCTGTCCACTTACATCTGCATTATTGCCTGAGACTGTGATTTCACACCAATCCAATCCTCCCATTCTTGAGAACTGGGAAATAACTGAGGCTGGTCCTTGGCAGTAGGAGTTGACCCAGGAATCTTCTATGTCCCTCTTTCTCAACTGTGAGTCATCGTTTCTACTGCAAAAGTAGCTCCCTTGCCCTTTAAGTCCACAGAAGCATGAATCATGGACTCAAAGCTATGATTGATGTCTAGTTTTATTTCATTATGTTCAGATTAGACAGAAGGAATTATTTGCTTTTTCTCTTTGTTAAGTGATTTTTATGAAATAATTTGTATTAGATATTTTATTTATACTTCAAATATTGTCCCTGTACCAAGTTTCTTCTTCACAAAACCCCTATCTCATTCCCTCTCCTCCTGCTTTGATGAGAGTGCTCCCACACACATTCATTTCCATCTTACCACCCTGGCATTCCCCACTGGGGCATCATGCCTTCACAGGACCACGGGTCTCTCCTCCCACTGATGCCAGATAAGGCCATCCTCTGCTACATATGCAACTGGAACCATGCAAACCCCTTCAGCTTTTTAAGCCCTTTCCCTAATTTCACTTTTGGGGGTCCCCATGTTCAGTTCAATGGTTGGTTACCAGCATCTGCATCTGTATTTGTAAGGCTCTGGCTGAGCCTCTCTGGGGACAGCTATATTAGGCTCCTGTCAGCATGTACTTCTTGGAATCTGCAATAGTGACTGGGTTTGCAGTCTGGATATGTGATGGATCTCCAGGTGGGGCAGTCTCTGAATGGCCCTTTCTTCAGTCTCTGTTCCACACTTTGTGCCCATAATTCCTTTAGACAGGAGAAATTCTAGGTTAAAAATTTGGAGATGAGTAGGTTGCCACAGCTTCCAACCAGTTTCCTTGCCTAACCTCTGAATATGGTCAATACAGGTTCTCCCTCCCCTTCATTGGGCATTTCAGCTAATCTCATCCCCATTGTGTCCTGGGAGACTTTTGCTTTCCTGGAATCTGGGACTTTCTGATGGCTACCCCCAGCTCCCCATTGTTATATACCTCTGTTCAAATTCCTGACCTGATGTATATCATTCCCATCTTGGTCTCCTCCTATACCTGATCTGCCTCCCCTTTTCCCCTCCCACTCCTCACTTCCTCCCAAGTCCCTCCCACTCTCTACCTCCTGTGAATATTTTGTTCCCCCTTCAAGAAGGACTGAAGCATCCACAGTTTGGTCTTCCTTCTTGAGCTTCATATGCTCTGTGAGTTGTATCATGGGTATTCTGAACTTTTTGCCTAATATCCACTTATCTGTGAGTATATACTATATGTGTTCTTTTGTGACTGTGTTACCTCACTCAGGATATTTTCTAGTTCCATCCATTTGCCTAAGAATTTCACGTAGTCATTGTTTTTAATAGTTGAGTAGTACTCTATTATGTAAATGCACTACATTTTCTGTGCCCATTCCTCTGTTGAGAGACATCTGGGTTCTTTCCAGCTTCTGGCTATTATAAATAAGGCTGTATTGAACATAGTGGAGCATGTGTCTTTATTATAGGTTGTAGCATCTTTTGGGTTATATGCCCAGGAGTGGTATAGCTGGGTCCTCAGGTAGTAATATGTCGAATTAGTAAATGTTCTAAAGGCTGCTAAGAAGAATGTGCAGTCTCTTTTATATTATTTGAATTAAATATTGTAGATATTTGTTAGGTCCATTTGGTCTATGGTATCATTTAGCATTTTTGTATTTCTGTTCTTTTTTCTTTCTTTTTTTTGGGGGGGGGTTGGGTGATCTGTCCACTAAGGAAAGTGGAGTATTGGAACAGCCTATTATTAATTTTTGGAGTTGATTTACTGTTTTATGTTGAGAGTATTTGCTTCTCAAAATTGGGCACACCTAAGTTTATGGTCTATATGTTAGTGTGGTAATTTTTTTTCTGATGGGTTGTTTATTCACCTGTAGTTTTATCACCCAAATTATATTATTTATTTGCACTATCCTTGAGTTTCTTTAATATATTTACAATTGCTATTTTGAATTTTTTTCCTTGTGTGTCATCTAAGTTGATTTTCTCAGGGTTTATTACTCTAGGAATACTAATTTGTGGATGAGACATTGTCTTAGTTATTGTTTTTTCTGTCTTTTCTTTTCTTTCTTGCAAAGTGAACATATCAATTGGATGGTATGTGGCCTTCAGTTTTGAGGCCACTGATCACTAATGTGTGAATGTGTGAATAGTGTACTAGAATTAGTTATAGTTCAGCTAGGACTGGGTACATTTCTGAGTACGAGAACAAATCTTCTGTAGAGTTAGCACTTTCTTTCTGCAGGTACTTAAAAGTTTATGGAAGGGTGACAGGGTTCTTCCCTTGTCAAGGGATTTCTCCTTGAATGGAGTGTGCTACCTGGACATGGTGGGCAGAGACTTCAGGCAGAGAGGGTAGTGTCTTGTTGAGGCTGGGATTCTCTATCTAAGGGAGGAGATGCGAATTGACAAGCATAGGGGTCGCTTCCCAGGTAAGCTTGTGGTTCTTTAGTGTCTCTTGTTTAGGTTGTTTCAGGGATGGATGGTGGTACTTTAGGGAGATGCATAAGCCTTTACCACCTGATGGATGCTGTTGTTAGAGATATGGGATCCTTTCATACACTGTTCAGTTATGGAATAATACTGTTTTCAAGTATACTCCTTGTCCCAGAATGCTGATCTGGCTTGTTCATATCTGTCTAGAGGAGAAAATATAGAATATGTGGATTCTTCAAAGTGGCTACCTTTACTTTATTTTTTGCCAGAACCTACCTATTGGCATAATTAATTTCATAGGAGGTAAGAAATGGAGTCTTGAGTTGCAGGTATTTTCATACTGAGATATAAAATAGAAAAAGAAATCAGGAGGTAGACATAGGATGTCTTATTTTTTGAAGTGGGTATATGAACTTACTTAGATTCTCCCTCCTAGTTCTCCATTACATTCTCTATTCTTTTTTCTCCTTTTCCTCCTATTTAAAATACTTTTGCATCTCTTACATGGACATTACATTTTGCTTTCACCATTCTTGTTGATATTTTAATGTAGTCTTTTGTTATCAAGGATTTAGGATGCTTAATCCTACAGAAGTCATAACTGAGAAATTATGTATATCATCTATCTATCTATCTATATAATATACTAATCACTAAGCTTGCCTGAATATATATGCACATATGTTTATTACGTTTTTGTAACAAACTTTTGTTTCTTTTATATGTCATAAGTTGTCAATGTGTGTGAAGGTTTTGATCACGTAGGAGTTTTTAGTTTTGTTTTTGCAATTCTTCTGATAGCCCATCCAGAGCTTTTGAGCTATGCCATGTCAAGAATCATTGCAGATTTCTTAAGGAAATGTCAAATTTACATGATAATATCAACGACTTATTTTAGACAGCTTTAACTAATTTGCTCTTCATTTTTCCAGCTTAATATTTCCTGACATTTGAACTAGACAATAGCTGAATACAAATGTTTTATGTGCTCTTTAACGGAGATACCTACTGCAAGATGATTATTAAAAGGGCTATGAATCATCCCTTTCTTTAAATATTCAGCTCCTTACACTGATTGCTATTAGCTCTTCATGTTATTTTAATTAGAGGAAAACATGGCTGCTAAAAATCAGCGTAAGTGACTATAAATAAAAGTATCCATTTTGCAGAGTTAAATTTTAATTAACCTTTAGCATCCCAACCTTTCCAGTGGAATTTGTCAGGGCTTGTGACCATTTATTTTATGCAAAAGCAACAAAGACTGTTTTTGTGTGCATATAATCTAAATCTGAGGAGAGAGAGAGAGAGAGAGAGAGAGAGAGAGAGAGAGAGAGAACATGTAAGAGCAATCTCCTAGAATATAAACTCCTTATTTGTCAACTGTCACTTAAGTACCTCTATCTGAAGAAAATGATACCCAGTGTACCATGCATGGTGTGATGTTGCAGTAGATGATATAGGCAGAATAAAATCCTCCTCCCCCCATTTCTGAGTTCATTCTAGCCACAGTTTCTGTCTTGACCTGCTTTGAGCATGTTAGGTTTCTTAGCAGTAAGTGACTGGTGATGAAAGCCACTCCAGGCCACTTTTTTACCTCTAGTCATTATCCACATAAAAGGTGGTTTCATGAGCTGTTTGTTGGAAAATCCATATTTGACATAAATAAGCGGTTTCTGCCGATTGATTTTGTAGGTTGCCATGACTATCTGTGGAGGACGTGTCAGTCAAAGCACAGAAGACGCCTGGACCTGAATTTGTGTCAGTCTGTAGTTGCTAGGAAAATCAGTTTTCAGAAAAACGTTTCTAATTGTTATGCAGGCAACGAAAGCCATCAAACACAGCCATGGCAACCTCCATCAGAACCTGACCTTAATAAGCAACAAGGCCTGCTATTAACTCAGTTTCTATGGTTATATTCAAAGTAAATGGGATTTTTTTGTTTAAAATTCACAACTCTCATATCCCTCTGTGTTTATTACAGTCATCAAGCATCAACTACATTAACTTTCTAAATATATATAAAACCAAATGGTGAAACACTCTAGTTTGCAAATAATACCCCAAGTCTGCAGTGACTAATTTAGAGAGTCTCGTTTCAAGCTGAAAATACAAAGCTGTTAATAGGTTTTAGTGAATGTATGACACTACTCAAATGCTACAGTCATGGTTTAGCTAGATGCTTCTGCTTTCTGGTCCTCATTTTTCTGCTTCTGAAACTCAGTTCCCTGCAGAAAAATCTATGCGTGTGGTATATGAAGTTATTAGCTATTGCTGGTGTGCTGAATAGGAAATTAAGGCATTTGGAAAATAGTTAAAGCTAAGAGTCCTCTGGGAATAGCAGGAACAGTGATAGCAAAGATGGAACAAAAAGTTAAAGTGCTACATCTCAGGCAGAAAGGGACAAAGAAAGATCTGGGGTGGGCCAGGGTTGATTGTAATAAGTAAACTCTGACATGGCTCCTTTTACATTCCTTCAACTTCTGCAACTACTTCCTCCATCAGTCTAATTATGATTGATAGGAAGCCTCTGGAATGGCTATGAATGATACCTTCTTCTTGATGCTCATGTCTTTACATAAGTCCCTGCCAGGAATACAGATTCAGATATAACATCTTGTGTCGATAGGTAGAATTTACCATAACTAACTACATATCCCTTCTGTGATTGGGGATCAACAAAGGTTCCCTCTTGTTACCACATTCTTACTTGCACATTTATTTTTAAAGCTTCTTATTGAATAATCTACTGTGTGGTGTGAGATGTTGTACGAAGAACTGCACATAGTAAGACTTCATGTAGGCTTCTGGGCAATAATTCAGTGGGAATTGAGCCTTCAATTTAGCAGCTACTAAGAAATGAATTACACACAAGCATCAGAAAGGAAGCTTTCCTAGTAAAGAGACACAGTAAGACCTTCCATATGGAGGATAAGGGGGAAGTGGAGTTTATCTTAGAACACAAGTGGGGACCAGACCTATGGAACAGAGAAGGAAAAAAGAGAGTAAGAGAGAGAGACTAAGAGGGGGAAGGATTAAGCATATTTTGTAGGATGTTGCTATAGAAACTTGAAAAAAGACAAGAACAAGGTCAACACACACATCATTTAAAAACAGAGCAAAAGGGCTGCCCTACATCTCAGACAAAGAAACCCTGACCTTCAGAATGGAACACATTGCAAGAATTTCTGCTCCCCAAGGATCCCTGCAGACCAAATTTGTTTAAGTGAGAGTAGGATTCATTAAGCCCTTGGTAGAGATCCCCCAAGGCTTTTAGCTTCAAGTGTCCAACATTTATACTATGGTAAAATAAACAAGTTCGGATCAGATATATCTCATGTCCTATTATGGTTTACATTTTATATTACATGTCAGAGTTTTCCCCCCAATTTAGGCAGATGTCACAGGGTGGTGGTGGTGATGTGTGCATGTGTGTATATATTGTGCATATTGTAATGTGTGAACACACTCACTGCAATTATTTCCACTGAGATCTTATTGATAACGAGCTTTGTGTGAGCAGGGTATGTCATTCAGAATATGAACATGTTTCTGCCAAAATCTATGGCTTAGCCGATAATGGAAAAAGGCATCCAGACTGGGATCCAGATAATTCAAAAAACCCACCAGGGACTATAGAGAGGACTGTTTTTTAAAATATAGTCAGAAATAATCTTATTCAGATATATAGATATTTTTCAGATCTTCTGAATTTGAGATTATGCAGAAAGCCTTGCTTTAACTGTGCATGTCTAAATTCACTGAACTAGCAGATTTGTCCAGAGTTCTCAGCATGCCTCACTACATGTGTGTCCAAAATTTCAAGAGATTGGGCTGGAGTGTTGGGGAAACAAACATGTATAATCAGGGTCAATGTCTTTGTTGCTCTTTACTCCAGCTACTGATCTGTGGCTCCTGAAGAAAGAGCCTGGTATGATGCCCCTGCTGAGTATGGCCTGCCTATGGGAGGAGGTGAATCTTTCTGAGAGTTGTAATCTCTGTCAGTATGTTATTACATTTACTCTAGTTTTTATGTGCTCAAAAATTTCCAATCAATAGTTCCACTGTAGTGCATTCTTTCTGAGTTGTTTCTCCAATGCTTATCACCAGGAACACCCAGGTTTCCATTTAAGTGCAACCATATTCTGCCTCCAAAATACTAGTTGTTACAAAATAATGTTGGGATTTGCTTGTGAGGAAAACACATGCCATGGGTTCAGGGGGAGCATCATGAATCAAACGAATAGGAGGGGAGTCATATTGGTGAAATGCTATGAGTACAGTAAAGGGGAACAGGGAAGGGCGTATGGAATGTTTGAAGGGGTAAAAGGCAAAAGTGACCTGTAGATTTTTACTGTTCCATTCATTTGTCCAAGTCCAATTCCCTAGTCTCATCTCCAGTTCTTCAGTAGCTTACCATCACCTCATTTCTGGTGGATCCTGCAGACCGACCCCTCCTGAACTACCTTTCTCCCACTCTTCTGTTTATCCATCCTCCCAACCCCTGCTGGCACTCTCACAGGCCATGCTGGGCTAGGTAGCATGTAGGCTAACTACAGGTCTTCAGCTCTTCCTCTATTCCTCTAAGTCCAATCCTCCAGTCTCATTCCTAGCTCTTTGGCAGAAGCTCTGATGTGGCCTCTTCTCACTCTCTACTCTTAGTCCCACAGGGATACCTAAGCAGATCCTGGTGGAGTGCTCTGCTTTTATCCCTCTTTTGGAGATCTTCAGCTGCCCACAGCTCTCATTCATTTAAATCTCGGGTCAAAAACTCAGAGACACATTTTAGCTGGAACCTCAAATAATCACAACTATCAGGATTCCAGAATAATTTTCTACAGGCATTACACAGTCAATACACTCTCCTTAAAACCAGAGAAGAAACAGAAACCAAGGAACAAAACACCTGCCCAACAAAGACAAGAACTATAAGCACCTAGAATTAGAGTCTTTGCAGTCTCAGGTGCCTAGAGGCTAGCATAAAATCATAATCAATAACAGCTGGGATGATATGTCTCCAGTAGAGACCAGCAACTCTACCACAGCAGGCCATAAATATTCCAACACAGTTGAAGCACAGACAACTTAAGGACCTTTATGAATATGATAGAGATACTTGGGGAGAAAATTAATAAATCTTTTAAAGAAAGCTATGAAACAGAAAGAATGGAAGGAAAAGAATAAAAATTTTCAAGATGTGAAAATGGAAATATACTCAATAAAAAAATTCAAACTGGGGGAAATGTGGAAATGAAAAATATAGGAACTTAAGTAGGACCACAGAGGTAAGCTCTGCCAACAGTATATAAGAGATAGAGGAGAGAATCTAAGCTACTGAAGACATGATAGAAGAAAAGATACATTAGTTAAAGAAAATGTTAAAACAACAAAAAAAAACTTCTGGCAATAGGCTGGAGAGATGATTCAGCAATTACTGATCACTCTTCCAGAGGTCCTGGGTTCAATTCCCAGCAGCCACATTGTGGCTCACAACCATCTGTAATATGATTTGATGTCCTCTTCTGGTGTGTCTCAATAGAGTGACAGTGTGTTCACATACGTAAAATAAATAAAAATATAAATATAAAAAGGAAAAAAAACTGGTCAAAAAGTTCAGGAAACCTGGGTACTATGAAATACCAAATCTAAAAATAATAGTAATAAAAGGAGAAGAAACCAAGGTCGAAGACATAGAACATATTTTCAACAAAATCTTAAAAGAAAATTTTTCTAACCTAAAGAAGGAGATGCCTATCAAGATACAAGAAAAATAAGAAACACCAAATAGACTGGATGAGAAAAGAAAGTCTCCCTCAGCACATGAAAGTTGAAACACAAAGTGAACAGAACAAAGAAAGAATATTAAAAAATTATAAGGGGAACAAAACAAAGTATCATAGGAAAGTAGCCCTATTAGACTTAAACCTGACTTCTCAATACATACCATAAAAGCCAGAAGGGCCTGTACAGATGTGCTGTAGTCTCTAAGAGACCACAGATGCCAGTCCAGACCACTATAGCCTGCAATACTTTCAGTCAAATAGATAAAATAAGATATTCCATGATAAATTCAAATTTAAACAATATCTATCCACAAATGTAGACCTACATAAGGTCTAGAAGTAAAACTCAAACATGAAGTGGTTAGCTATAAATAAGAAAACAGTGACCAAGTAATCTCATACCAGCAAATCAAAAGAAAAACCACACATAAACCACCACTATCAACAACAACAACATAATAGAAATCAATGGTCATTTTCATTGATATCTTTCAGCATCAACGGTCTCAATTCCCCAATAAAAAGATACAGAGTGACAGAATGGGTGCAGCATTCAAGAAGCACTCCTTAACATCAAGAATACAGAACACCTCAGGGTAAAACGTTGGAAAAGATTATTCAAGCAAATGAAACTAAAAAACAAGATAGTGTAGTCATTTTAATATCTGACAAAATAGATTTTAAACCAAAACTAATCAGAAGAGATTGAGAAGCACACTACATACTCATCAAAGGAAAAATTCACCAGGATCACGTTTCAATTTTTTTTTTTGTGGAACATAGCTCACAATATGTTATTTCATGAAAGGCAATATTGTGGCAGTACACACACATCACACTAATAAAATTAATACTAATAATATGAAATTTGACTTACGATTTATGACACAATGGAATAGCTCTCGAGCAATTCAAAACAGTGACAATGATTTCTTTCTTCCTCTCCTATACGCTATTATTTTTTGAAAGTACAATCCATATTCCCTCACCAACTAGAATTGTTCAACTCTTAGTAGCACCCCATGGTTTCGCTCACATTTCAATTCTTGACATCAATGCTCCAGACACAAGCACATCCAATTTATAAATGAAATTTTTCTATAGCTTAAGATTGATGTCGACATTTCTGCTTTCATTGGAGACTCAGTTTTATCATGTGATGTTTTTCTGGAGACTGTCTTATGAGACAACAACTTTTACAATAGCCTCAAATAATATACAATATTTATATTATATATCTTTATATCTTTATAATCAAGCAAGTAAAAGACTTGTATGATAAAAATTTAAAGTATTGAAGAAAGAAATCAAAGAAAGCACACGAAGATGGAAAGATCTCTCATATTCATGGTTCAATGGTAAAAGTTGACATCAGACTAAAAATAATTTACAGATTCAATGCAATCTCTATCAAAATTACAGTACAATTCTTCACACGTCTTGATAGGAAAATTTACATCTTTATATGGAAATGCAAAATTCCTAGGATATCTTAAACAATCCTTAATTTAAAAAAGAAATGCTGTGTCCCCAATTTCCAGTTCTACTACAGCAAAACACAGTTGATCAATGTTATTACCTGAAGTGTCCTGGTTTGGAGTCTGGATATGTGATGGATCCCCAGGTGGGGCAGTCTCTGGATGGCCTTTCATTCAGGCTCTGCTCCACTTTTTGTCCCTGTATTTCCTTTAGACAAGAGCAATTCTGGGTTAAAAATTTGGAGATGAGCCGGTGGCCCAATCACCCAACAGGAGGCCTTGCCTAACCTCTGGATATGGTCTCTGTAGGCTCTCCCTCCCCTTTGGTGGGCATTTCAGCTAATCTCATTCCAGTTGGGTTCTAGGAGCCTCTTGCTTTCCAGGCATTTGGGGATTTCTGGTGGCTATCCCCAGTTCGCATCTCCTATTGCTACACAAATTGTTCAATTTCCTGACCCTCTGTATGTCATCCCTGTCTTCCCCTATACCTGATCCTGGCCCCCCATTTTCCCCCTTCACCTCCTCTCTTTCTCCCAAGTCCCTCCCACCCTCTCCCTCCAGTGAGTATTTTGTTCCCCCTTCTAAGAAGGACTGAAGCATCCACACTTTGGTCTTCCTTCTTCCTGAGCTTCATATGGTCTGTGAGTTGTATCATGGGTATTCCAAGCTTTGCTTAATATCCACTTATCAGTGAGTGCATATAATGTGTGTTTTTCTGTGTTTGGGTTACCTCACTCAGGATGATATTTTCTAGTTCCATTCATTTGCCTATGAATTTCATGAAGTTGTTTTTCATAGCTGAGTAGTACTCCATTATGTAGAAGTACCACATTTTCTGTATCCATTCCTCTGTCAAAGGGCATCTAGGATTTTTCTAGCTTCTGGCTCTTTTAAATAGGCTGCTATGAACATAGTGGAGCATGTGTTCTTGTTATATGTTGGAGCATCTTTTGGGTATATGCACAGGAGTGGTATAGCTGGGTCCTCAGGTAGTACTATTTTTAATAATATTCTGGTATATTTATAGAACAGTGTATTATTCAACCATCATCAGAGAAACATCCTCATAAAACAGATTGGAGCAAACATGGAGATTCACAGAGCTACATTACACAGAGACTGAGAGACCTTGGGACCCTCAGCCCTAAATGGGGTGTTCAGCAAGCAGAGGGGATGGAGGATTCCAAGAAAATAAGGCTCTGAAAATTACATAGACAAAGCTCATATGAACTCACAGAGCCTGAAGCAACATGCATGGTGTCTGCACAGATCTCCACTGGGTGCATTGCATATACATCATGATTTCCATTTTAGAGTTTTTAAGGGATTCCTGAGTGAGCAAATGAGTGGGTCTCTAATTCTTATGCCATTTTGTTTGGTTTGTCTTGTCCAATTTTAATGTAATAGTTTTTGTTTTTATTATATTTAATTACAAAATGAATGAATGGATGGATGACTGTTCATTTATTGACTGGCATATATTCAAACCCCACAAATTAATTTAGTTTCATTGTCATTGTTTTCTTCTTTTGGGGTATAGTTTTGTCTTCTTGGTTTGGGGGATTTTGTTGTGTTGGGTTTCTGTTTGTTTTTTGAAAGATGGGAGAGGATCTTCAAGGATTTGGGAGGGGAAAGAATATGATCAATTCTTTTAATTTAGAAATAATTTTAAATAATAAAATGATAATAGTAAAAAATTAAAAAGAATTAGGAGAGTCATAGATGAAGACACCTGGTGCCATGCTATTTAGGGCTGAAACACAGACACATGCCTTGCTCCCTCTCCTGCATATAGCATGCATATAATTATATGCACAAATCAATAGAGATATGTGTATATATTAAAATAAGTGGTATTCAGTCAAAAACTCTGGCATAGAATTGCTCTTCTTTAAAAGAATTGCAGGATGGAGAACTTGTGTAGCACACCAGAAGTTGTGGATCTATATCTGGTATCCAGAACCTACAGGGAAATGTTTCTTTTTCTCCCTTTTTCGGGGTCAGCATTTTAAAAATGCAAAGCCTCATATGTTGAGACATTTTATTTCTAATTAGATTCCCTGCCCTTTGCACATAACTTTTCTTCTAAACTGAGTTCTAACCCTAAATTTTGACATCAGAAAGTGTTTGCACTGTATAAACAACGTTAGCTGAAAGCATGTTTATTTTTAAAAGAGCTCCTGCTCTTCTGCACATTTCCATATCTAGAGATGAAAACTCCTGAATTTGAAGTCACATGCACAGGTGGAACACAGCCTGAAGTCAAGGCCTTGTAGTAAATGAAGCTTTGTCCATAGTTACGATTTCTGGCTGCCTGGACATCAAGTAAACATAACACTAAAGAAGCTGGAGATCCCATCCTGTTACTAACTATTTTTCAGCATCAAAAATTGAAAATTTTTAGATCACAAGGCAGAATTTAGTAATTTTATGCTTCTGTAAATGTCAGCATTTTAAACTAAGTACATTGTTTTGGACACTGGATTAATATGATTTATTTTCACCTGTAAAGATGACTTCATTGTACTTGAACACCTTTGCATTTCTCCATTTGTGCCATTTACAAGTGGAAATAAATTGTATTATACCATGATCTACTGGCATTTTAAAACTGTTACATGTGCACATTTTGGGTATAGCTATTTTCATTTGTATGTATATATTGTATATACATATGAGTGTTTATATGTTTGTATAGATGGATGGATATAACTCATTTTAAACATGTCTGCCAGGGCTCAAGTTTTATTGTTGTCCCCCACCTCTCCCGCCCCATGTTACAGCAAGAGTGAGTACTCTGGGTTGATACTTATGGAAGGTGATGAGTAGATGCATTCTCTCTATCCCTTTAGCACTTGTATGCGTGAGGAGAAAGTTAAATCAACTATGAAACCATAAGTTACAATGCAGTAAAAGTGTGCTAGGGAAGGAGCCAGTTATTCTTTGAGTTTGTTTTACAATGCAACTAAAATTACAAGCTGCAGAGAGAGATGAACTCTGCAGTGAACACTGGTAGTAATTGTTCTGCGAGGTTAAGAGAGCCACTGAGTCACAGTCTTCACGGACTTAGGGTCTCTTAGTGTTGGTCCCATGATCCTCATTTGCTTTTTACCCCTAATACTAATAGTCATGTTTATTGTTGAGGGTCAAGACTGCCAACAAAAGAATTACAACTAAAACACAACTGAGGCTCTCCTCAGCTGTAAAATGAGCAGATGATCACACAGGAAGGTAGACTGGTTTGAAGGGCTGCCTCCTTTTTGACTTACCTTCTTGCTAACAGTAAGTTCTTTTGTGCACCTTCTACCCTTCTGAGCCAATACTGTTCAAGCAGAGATTTGGTCTGACACAACATGCCTTCTTAGTTTTGCTTCTTTTCTCTCCAGACATGTATCCTTTCTGATGGAGTAATTGATGTTTAGCCAAGGCTGGCCTCAAATTCCTAGCAGTCTTTCTGTAAGCCTCTTAAGTACTGGGATTATAGGCATGAGCTACACCATGCCAATAGCCACAGCAACCCATTCTTTTTGGAGGTTTTATAGTTTTGCATTTGTCTCATGTTCAGAATGTGAAGTGTCCTAATGTGTATTAAAAGTCAGAAAATAATATATTTAAGGTCTACTAAGTGTGAATCTGCTATAATGATGGAAGAAATAGTCTTCTCTTAAGGAGCATTGGGCTGTCATCTTTGAGCTGCTTATCAAAAATACAGATCATTATTGAATATAAACAAATTCTGTTTTATTTTGTCCCTAATAACAGAAGTCTCCTTCCATGGTTTTAGCATTGCCTTTATAAAAAGGCACTCACCCTGAGTTGTTACAAACTGGAAATTTCTCACCCTCAGATTCCTTAAAGGATGAAGAGAGTGTGCTGTCCACTCAGCATATGTGCCTCTTGTATGCAAGGACTACTGATGGAAGTCTGTTTTGCTGTGTCTGGTTATGTTGTCTGCACTTTTATGAAATCACTACAGTAGATCTACGTTGGAAATAACTATTAATTTGTAAAGAAAATTTTATTAAACATTGTAGAAAAAGTGAAAAAAAAAAAGAATTGCAGGGACAAAAAATGGAGAATAAACTGAGGGAAAGATGGCCAGTGATGGGACCACCTGGGATCCATCACAGGGGAGGCATCAAGGCCTGACACTTTCACTAACGCTATGGTGTACTTACTGACAGGAGCCTAGCATGGCTGTCCTCTGAGAGGCCCAACCAGCAGGTAACTGAGACAGATGCAGATACTTACACCTAAACAATGATTAAAAGTGAGGAGCTATGGCTGAATTAGGAGAACACTAGAAGAAGCTGAAGAGGAGGGTGACTGTATAGGAAGACCAAAAGTCTTAGCTAGCTAGGACCCCTGGGAGCTCTTAGAGCCCGAGCCACCAACCAGGCAGCATACAGCATCTGGTCTGAAGCCATGGACACATAATACAGCAGAGGACTGCCTTGTCTGGCCTCAGTGGGACAAGCCTAATCCTTGAGAGTCTTGAAGCCCCAGGGAGCAGGGAGGTCTGGAGGGGGAGGGAACATTCTCTCAGAGACACAGGGTAGGAGGAATGGATAAGGAACTGTGGAGGGGTGACTGAGAGAGGGCAACAGCTGGATTGTAAATAAATAAAATAATTTTAAAAGAACTGGTGTTGAAATAAATGATTTTCTGAAAACTCTTCTCTTCTACTTTTACTTTCAATTTGGTTTCTGCAGAAAAGTGAGAATGGGGGAAGATAGCCCATTCATGTATGTCATTATATATCCAAACCCTAGTTAGATATAAAAAAGTATTATAAAACACACATTAACAGGCTTGCCAAAGAGATAATGAAGGCATGGTATAAAACTATCTGAATTTTTTGAATATTACCAGATTTCTTTGATGATAGAAACTGATCTCACTTCTGTAATTCCCTTTCTCTTTTCTCTCACTTCCACACAATCCTAATTTGTGTAAAATTTCTCTATCAAGTACCTTATATTTCTAAGTACTTTACATGAGGTGTATCTCTTATATCAGGAGAAGTAGTTTTTAAAAGCTTACAGAAACAGTTACTGTGTAATCTCTAGCAAGGATATCTTGTCTGTAGAATGCTTTTCTATTCTTCCCTCTGACCCCCACCAAGAAAGGAGGAAACTTATCATTTGCTTATTTAATCCTTCTTTATTCTTCCTGAATCCTTGACTGGGAAAAAGGTTCAAGTTTGGAAGTCATTTTCTGTCTCAGTCTGCAGGGGTCTCTGGTGAAAACCTGATGTCACTTTTTTTGGACATGACACATTTTAAAACTTTATGTGAGCCTTTTAAACATGCTACTTTGAATTACCATGAGTATTTTATTTGTGGTATTTTAAAATAAAATTAGTGGTGCTTATATTTTGCTACATAAAATTACTGGAGCTTGCATTCGCATTATTTCAAACCTGAATAGCACATGCTGCGGTTCTAAAAAAGTCTCTATTTAGAAAATATTTCTGTCTCAATGACTTTCCTATTTACAGGTCCCACTCTACCTGGTTATTGTGGATCTGGTTTAATTCTCATGGCTCTTAACCTTTTCTTATATTTTCTACCTTTTGACATTGTCTTTACTTCAAGTCTTCTATAAATAGTTTCAGTTTACTAGTTAATTATTTTTTATTTCTACAGAAACCTTTCCATTGGTGCATTCGCGTTTTTAGTTTTAGTTTTGAAATATGTTTTATTTTCTCATTATCCTTCTTATGAATTTACTCTCTTGGCCTCTTTGTGACCTCTTTCTGTGTTCTGTAGCTGTTACATGATCCTTAATGATTTGCTTAACAAAAGGACTAGAATTTTGTGACTGCTCATACTTGCACAAAGCATACCTGACTCTCTAAAGGGTCAATATTGATGCAGAAATGCTTTACATATCTTACCTTGCTATTTACTCAGGAAAAAACAGTCTTTATTATTGGCTGCTGTGATCTGTGTAGGCTTTGGACCTGAACTCAACTCTCAGAATCTGCATAAAACTATTAAAAAGCCAAAGTTGGTAGTGAATGCTTGTTATCTCAGTGTTAGGGAAGCAGATGGTCAAATCCCAAACAACTATAGCTTCTAGTGAGTTGCAGGCTAGAGAAATTTCTTCAAGAAACAAAAATAGACAGTAACAGAGGTATGAGATCAGAGCTAGTCCTCTGACCTCCACGTAAACACAGGTATACCCACTCACAAATGTGCAATTACACATATGCACATATCTACAAAATTAGTAGCAAGAAGAGAGGACCCAACATAATATAGCTTGCCTATAACAACTTTATAGCTAACTCTACAGTGAAAAGCCAAAAACTTTCTTTAAATTCTAGAACATGATAAGAGTGTACTTTTCTTCATTTTTATTTAACATAGCACTAAAAATCTTAGTCAATGCAAATGAACAAGAGAAAAGTACTTAAATTGAAATAAAAAATATCAGATGTCATTGTTTGCAGAGTACATATATACATTACACACACATGCACACATACCACACATACACACACACACACACACACACACACACACACACACACACACACACACACACACACACACACACACGGGAGAGAGAGAGAGAGAGAGAGAGAGAGAGAGAGAGAGAGAGAGAGAGAGATCCCAAATCCCAAAATACATTAGAATCATGGAAAATTTAGCAAAACTACAGGATATAAAAACAAACTTGCAAAGACAGAAACACAGAAACACATATGGTCAAATAAATACCTGAAAAGTGTTTAACATCATTACCCTTCAGATGAAAAATAAATGAAATGAAAATAAAATGAAAAGTAAAACTGCTTTAAAACTCCATCTCATCTGAGTCAGAGTTGCTTTCTTCAAGAAATCAAATGCTAATAAGCACTGGTGAAGATGTGGGGGAAATGATTGTTTATTTTCTGTTGGTGGCATCGTAACTTATGAGCCTCATGGAAATCAGTATGGAGATTCCCCCAAAAGCTGTAATATGGAATTAACTATATATAACACTCCCACTTCTGCTTAAGACTCAAAGTAAGTATATCTCAGAGATGTACACATTCTCATTATAGATTCACTATTCACAGTAGCTAAGCAAGACAAGCTGAGATGGACATTAGCAGATAAATGGATAAAGACAATGTGGTACAGTGTCAGTGAGATGGCTTAGTTGTGAAGATACTTGCCGATCAGACTGATAGTCTGAGTTAAATACCTGGAACCTATGTGTTAAAAGAAGACAAATTCTACTAATTTTCCTCTGAATTGTACAGAGGCAGTAAAACATACACACCCCCACACACAACTCATAGACACAAAAGGAATGAATGAATGAATGAATGAATATAATGCATATTTAACACATTATGTACAATATGTACATATTACAAAATGTACATAAATACAATGTAATTTCATTGAGCTATAATAAAAAGTAAACTAGTGGCATTTTCATCAAGATGAATGCAAGCGGAAATCTCTGTAAAGAGAAATAAGCCCCATCTTGCTCTTGCTTTCTTGCTCCCACTCTGTCCTCTCACACCTTACCCTCCTCTCCCATTCCTCCTTTCCCTCTCTCTTAGTGTTCATGGCCGGCCTCCATTCTGCTTCTCTCTCTCTCTCTCTCTCTCTCTCTCTCTCTCTCTCTCTCTCTCTCTCTCTCTCTCTCCCCTTTCTCTCTCTCTGCCTTTCTCTGTCTCTACTACCCTCTCTAACTCCCCTCCCCATAAACCTGAATAAACTCTATGAGAGAGAGAGAGAGAGAGAGAGAGAGAGAGAGAGAGAGAGAGAGAGAGAGAGAGAGAGACCAGGTTTACAAGAAATTTCATATTTTCTTTCATCTTCAGAACCAAAATTTAAATGTGTACGTGTGTTTATATGTGTTTTTATAGGTCAAGAGAATGAGAAAGATGATAATTAAGGTGAGGAAGATATCTTAAAGGAGTTCAGAAATTAGTCAATGGGAGATATATGCCACTAGAAAGCAAAAGGGGAGGGGGACTAACTTTGGGGGGAAGAGGGAGGACAGTGGAAGACAGAATGAATTAGAACCATATTTATAAAGATCACATACTGTAATCTACTACTCATTTATGCCAAATTAAAAATGTATCAAGAAAATCAGTAGCATAAAATACACCAATAGTAAAGTACCTTAGGTAGTTATCAAGAAATCAATTTCACCCCCAGAATCTACAAATAAGCCAAAATACCTCCAAGTGAGTTTAACTGAAGGCCTGAAAGAGATCTACAATTAGACTATAAAAAATTGAAAGGTTAGAAATCCGGAAACCATCTCACTTCTGTCATTTATATGATTAACAAATCTTCACTACCTCAAATTATTTCAGGGACAATATCATCCATGTGTGAATACCAATGTTCCTCATAGGAGTAGAGAAAACATCCTCAAAAATGAATATGGGAATCACAGAAAATCCTGAACATCCAAAGCAATTCTCTCTCTCTCTCTCTCTCTCTCTCTCTCTCATTTTTATAAAAGGAATGGAGTTTGATGCTTTTCAAAAAAATGTTTTTCTCTTCTGAAACTCCTTCCAGATCATCCCCTATTCTCTACCTACTCAATTCTCCATGCAAAACAGACTGGATCAGAAAGTATAAAGCCAAAGGCCTTCCACCACTTAGCTTCAAAATATAGTATAAAACTAAAGTAACAAAACTGTTTGGCAATGTGAAAAAATGGAATGGAGAGAGGAGAGATAGCTCAGGCAGTTATGAGCACTGGGTGCTCCTCCAGAGTTCTTGAGTTCAACTGCTAGCAACCACATGGTGTCTCGAAACCATCTATACTGGGATATGATGCCCGCTTTTGTCTGATGCTCTCTTCTGTCATGCAGAAACACATGCAAATAGAGTGCTCATATAAATAAATAAATAAATAAATAAATAAATAAATAAATAAATATTTTAAAAAAAGACACACAGACTCATAGAACAGAGTAGAGGTCTCAGAAGTAAACTCCCACATTGAATTGATTTTTGACAAGCTTTTGAGGAAAGGAGAATCTTTTCAACTAATGGTACCGTAAAATTAAATATGTACAGACATATATAAATAATACTGGACACTCTCATTCTCTTATGATAATGAATTCAAAACTGAGCAAAGACTTAAACACAACACTGAAACTTATGAGTTGGCTAGGAGAAAACAGGGGAAATGTTTCTTAACGTTGGGAAAGGCAAAGTTATATTTTGGATAAGAATGGAAAAATACAAGAAACCGAGATAAAAGAACAGAGAAACCAGAGTCTATGATCCTTAAAGCTTCTGAACAGCAAAGAAATAATCCACTGAATGAAGTGACAGTTTAAGAAAATGAAGAAGTATTTATACATTTTCATCTGTAACAGGGTTAATATCTAGGATACACAAGTATCTCACAAATTAAATAGAATGAAAACAGCCCAACTGAAAATGGGAAAGAGATAGTCTTAAAAAGAAATATATAAATGACTGGCAAGTAACTTGGTCATTATAAAGATAAGGGAACATGGGATTTCACCATTACTAGCTAACTCAGAAATATTCAGAGGAAAAGAACACTCCCCATTGTGAGTTGCTTCCATTCATGAGAGAAAGATGAACTGGGATAAAAGGAATGTAAAAAGATGCCCCAACATATAAAAAGACACGTACTATTTCCTCGTAGAGCCTTATTTATAATAGCCAGAAGCTGTGCCCTTCAACAGAGGAATGGAGAACACTGGAATATTACTCAGCTATCAAAAAACAACGTTTATCAAATGGTTGAACAAATTAAAAATCACAGAACTGCATGGTATGCATCACTGGATAAGTGGCTATTAGCCCAAATGCTTGAATTACCTAGTTTAGCCAAAGAACAAATGAAACTCAAGACGGATGATCAAAAATGTGATTCCTCCTTCTTTAAAAAGGAACAAAATACCTGAAGGAAGAAAGTCAAAGATTGACAAAGAACATCTGTGTCCCATACACATAGTTATGCCCATAGGATCCATGTAGATAGCAACAATCCAGAAGAGGCGAATGCCAGGGAAGAGAACTTGAAGGAATCATTGAACCGATGAATATTTACAAAAAACATGATAAATATAAGACTAGGACTGGACTCTGAAAATATCCCTGAGGGGATTGGGTCCTGCTCCCCCCAGTCTAGGTGGAACTGGTGGTCATTATAAAGATAAGTCAGACAGCTACCACATGATGGCGCTCATCTGCAGGCTGTAAAACACTGATATCCTAGACACTGAGAATACAATGGTAGCTCCCATGGCTGGCAACCTGTGGAGAAGAAAAGGATAAGGCTGCTGTTACAGATAGTACAGTTAGATAGCATCAAGAAGTTCTCTTGTGCCTTTGAATGAAGAAGGACGATTAGTTAATATCCTGTAATTTAAAAGTTAAAAGAATGAATGATTTACCAAAAGATAATGTAGTCCGATAATACCAGGTACTTAGGAGGCAGAGACAGGAGGATTGCAAGTTCAATACCATTCTATAAAACATACTCAGACCCTGACTCAGAATTTGAAAAAGCACCAAAAAGGCTATGGTGTAGCTCACTGTAAGGTATGCATCTAACATGTGAGAGGCCGTGTAATGAATTTCTGGGGAATTGTAAACAAATGTCTATTTTCCTCAGGTGAGGTACTGGAGAAGTTGGACCAAAGAAACATTTTACTTTTCACGTAACTTGGTAAGCCAATGAGATAGATCACCAGGGGTTGCAGATAGAATTCTTAGTGAGGGGTTACTTGTAGGAGTGTAGGTGACTCAAGACAGCCTCATCCCCAAAATACCCATCCCTATTTAAGTGAAATAGGACGGCTGCATTCTTGGAGTTCTTTGCCCAAATTGCAGGCAGCTCCACTGAAGAGTCTGCTCCTAGCAATTATTTAGTGTTTGTGTAACCCTGGGAATGGGCTTTGGGAATCTTAGAACTTTCTGAACTTTTTGGACCTTGTAAGTTTCTTTTCCTAAACTCCCCACGGATGGAAATATCTGTTTTCAGAGGGGAAAACTACATAACAGAAGCCCTATATTTAGTCCCAATAACCTAACCACAAGTTGAAGGTTTAGTGGTTATATATATTTCTGCTTATTTGAATATTAGGCAATATATCCAACTAGCACATAGCATAATAGCATAACTATGTACTATGAAACACAGTACAAAATACCTTATATATACACACACTAATATATTACCTTATATATGTACAATTTTATGTTCAAGTTTTTAGAATTTATATATCTGAAGTGCTTAGGCTGTATGTATGAATGTGTGTCATGTATGTGCCTGGTGCTCATGAATGTCAGAAGAGGAGTCAGATTCCCAGAATAAGGGTTACCTATGATGTGAGCTACCATGTAGATGCTGAAAACTGCACTTGTGTTCTCCAGAAGAGCAACAAGTTCTCTTAACTGGAATGTCCAAATTTTCTCCAGGTCCCAAATTTTATGACTTGATATATTACTTACAATGAATTTAAATTATGACGATTTCAAATCAAACAAATTTTATAAAAGAAATGAAAGCACACAAATAATTAAGGACACTAGAGCTTATGTAATGATTTTAATCCATTTTTACCTTTTAATAAATTTTGTTCTTAAAATTAATTTTTAATTAAAAAATTTCATGTAATATTTTTATTATATTCTTTCTCCTCTTCCAAGTCCTCCCAGATCATTCCCATCTCTTTCCTCACCCAATTTCATGTTCTTTCTTTCACTCTTTTGCAAAAACCCTAAAATCTTATTCTTAGATATTCTAGTTATTTATCCTGTAATTATATAATTATGCCCACTAGTTTAAAGTAACAAAAACTAATGCTGTAAATTGTCACTTCCTGTAAATATTGTATATTTGATAAGAATGAATAGCTTGTTCTTACTGATTCTTTGAAAATTATTGGGGCCTATCTAAACATGATACACTTTTGGCATATCACTGCCGCAAACACTGCTTTCAAAGGTTGACGTCAACTAATCAACGTCTACTAATAAGGGGGAAACTACAATGTTTTGCGAAGGTTGTGGACTGTTTGGAGACAGTTTCCTGAGTCCAGTCATTTCAGGAACAAGGACGACCTTTTTGGCAGGGCCAAATCTGGGTTCATGTTCCCAGGCCCCACAACCAACTCTTACCCTGGTTCTTCAGGTGTTTCATGCTTGTCTGTTAATCAGTAAAGAATGTAAAGAGGGAAGTTGCTGTTTTCTGTTACCTATTAATACACAAATAGTAAAGTATTGCTTGTCTTGACTTAATTAACTGCCTGCAGCTTGCCCACTTCTTTGTTCACGTATCATTCTAAATCTGGACTAGAGAGTCCAGGAGGGACTTCCTGAATCAAGATCCTGAAGCCCGGTGACGCAGATATAAAGCCCAGTCTTCAATGTTATCTTCCTTGCTTAACCCCCTGTGTCAAAATATGATTGATCAACAGCTCACCCTAATCTCCCCTCTCTCTATGGTCCCATCCTATAAAACTGTTATACAATCTCCCTTTAGGGATGATGTTGAGAACCTGAATTGGCCACTTCCCTGAGCATGAAGAAAATAAAGCTTTCATCACTGAAGTGAGTTTTCTTGGCTTCCACCCCGAACCCAACATGGACTGCAAGATGTCGTAGAAGTTTCTTTCCTGATAGGAGAACAGATGCTGTGAAATCCCACTCTTCCAAACTCAGCCCATTTCCTTTCCAAACAAAGCCCGTCTAATTCTTAAACAGAATGCTAGAACCGCACAGTTAAAAGCCAGAGCACAAACCGCCCATGGATTTTGAATCTTCAGAATGGCTCCAGGCTTACAATATCCAGCTATAGAGAAAAAAAATTCTTTTTCATTCAAAAGAAATATTTCACAATCTTTCAGCAACAAATAAAGGACTTCTCCTTAAGGCAAAAGAATAATCATTCCAGTCTTGTTTTCAAAGATGAGAGCACACTGTCACCAGCTGTGAGTGGAAGCCTGCTTTTTCTTCAGGGAGGTTTCTTAGCTAGGGGTGAGGACTGAGGGGAGGGGAGCTGTCTTCCATCCTGTGTTTAGGAGCACCTGCCATAGTAAACTAGGCTCTCCCACATCACTCAACAACCAACAAAACACACTATATACTACAAACCAGGCCTAGGAAGGAATTCTCTTGAATGTTTCTTCCCAGAAGACCCTAGCTTGTGTCATAAAATCTATCTAGTACTAGATAGATCATCTATCCCTTAATGTGAGTTAATCTGGTATTTCTGAGTACTGGTTTGTTTGTGGGATTTCGTCAGGAATCACATGAAGGTGATACTTGTTCACCTCTGAGTCTTCTGGGTAACACAAGATCTTGGATGCCCAGTGTGACATTCATTTTGGTCATTTGATAAGGTTTCCAAGGTTATTTATGGTCGAGTCTCTGTCTCTACTTTCTAATTAGTAATTACCTGTGCGGAGATATTTTGAGACCATGTAAGCATCAGTCACGCAACTTTTATCTGCTGCATTTTGTGATCACATATGATTTTTTAAGCCATTCATTTTCTTTTCTTCTATGATTACCATCCTATCACAAGAAGGATACTCTCTTTTCTTGAGTTTTGAAAAATTTCAAATTAAATTTATAGTGATGCAGTGCCAAGTGATTTGTTTAGATATATGGTTATATTGCTTATTATTAAATTAGGGTATTTGTCTTCTTAAATACTTACCGTTTCTTCATGATGAAAACACTTAAAATTATTTCTTCTAAGTTTTCTAAACTCATTATCATTACAGTTAATAGTTACTATCTCTCATCATCACCCTAATCTATTCTTCTGTTATATAATAGTCTATTATTTATCTACCTAGTTGTGGGAGCATTTAGTCATGAATTCTTTTTCCCAATCTATTACAGTCAGTGTTTATTTTGGTGGTTCAGGTGCTGCAGGTTTGGCCAATGGGACTCCACTGAAGCTGACTCATGTCCATTTACCACTTTATATTCGGTTGTAACAAGAGTTTTTAGGATTCTTGTGACTCTCCTTGTCTTGCATCACCTATTTCTTGGAGAAATCCTGCCTTCCATTAGTGGAACCTATTATTTTGAATTATTTGAAGTAGGAAGATTCACTTTTAATCTTGATATTTTGACGTTGGAAGATATGCCTTTAGTCTTGTGCTGTCATCCTGTATTTAAAAAAAATGGAAGGGAGCTCTCTCTCTTATTTTGCCTGCTTGTGTTACAGGGCCTAGACCTTAACAGGCTCCAGAACTTAGCCAACTGCCGACTTTCTGGAAGTACCACTTAGGCATTGAAGCACAGCCTGCAAGTAGCAACACTTGCCAAAAGGAACACAAAGACCTAATCCATCAAAGCACATAGTTCTGAGAAAGTCCTGAAAATACTAACCTTGCTTTTTAGCTTCTGTAGTTTCTCTTCTGGCAAACTGTTCTTGCTAAGTCAGGTCTGTCCACCCAGGATGTGGTTTTTGTGTTTAAAAGTTCACCCTTGGAAAGGATTGGGACTGCGCTGGGGTTCCTAACACACGGTGTAGTCTTCTACCAGCTACAAAAGACTTTCTAGTGCATTGACTCTGTGACTGAGCAGTCTCCTGTGGTGAATACCTCACCACACTTATTCTCACTCTGTCACTGCCCTTAGTGCCTACTTCTCTGGGATTCTAACACTTGATGAAGATCAACTGAGACATCCAGCCTCTTAGACTGAAATGCTATTGGATTCTTGGATCTTTCATTGGCAGACAGACATTACTGGACTAGCTGGACCAGAGACAGACAGACAGACAGACAGATAGATAGATTTTTTTGTCCTGTTCCTCTAAGAACTGTGACTAAAACAAATGAACAGTTTTCTCTGTGTTTACTTACTTGTTAAAAGCTCGATTATACAAAAGAGAATTTCAGAATATGCAAGCCGCAAAAACAGTGTTGTTAATTAGATGTTAGTATTTATTGAGGATTTACATTGAGGTAAAAGTTCAGAACAGTTCAACAATCCTTATAAGAATATACATTTTTATTAATTTTGCTTATTTCGTATTGGCTTGTATGTGCGATTACACACAAATGAAGGTGAAGGCAGGTGGAGAACTCATGGCCATCTAATCCTTCCTTTTACCTGGTGGGGCCCAGTATCAAAATCAGTTGGAAGGATTGAACTCAGGTAGTGAGTGATGCTTGGTGGCAGATGCCTTTACTGTGGAGCCAACTCTCTGGCCCAGATTTAAAAGATATAATGCAAAGAATCTGAATATATATTCTATCTTATAGTATACTCCCTACCAAGTCAAAGAACATCTTTCTCACTGAGAAGTTTCTCTGCCTGCCTGTCCGTGTGCCCTTCCAAATCCCAAGGGAACAATTCCCCTGCCCTCTCACTTTCCATGGTTTCATACGATTGTAACCATGCAATTGTATTCACACACACACACACACACACACACACACACACACACACACACACACACTATGCAGAAACACACACACGTACATTCTGTCATTTTGTTTAATACAATGATTTTGACATTCATATGTAACTTGTATCTCATGCTTCTTGTTGCTCAGTCATATTCTAGTCTTGAAATGGTGATTTGAAAAGTATAGTAGACATATTTTCTAATGTTCTTTTCAATGTTCACTTTCCAAAACAGTCTCTTTGAGATTCAAAGAAAACTCCAATTCTAGAATCTTTATAGGAGTCACAATCCTAGCTTTTAGGACGGCAGCCCATAGATGGCAAAATCTTTCTCCCAACCCCTGACATTATAGACGGGTGATATTATTTTAGCAAACTGAATACATCATGAATTCAGTTATAAATGAGATGTTTCAAATTTTCTTTGCTTGCCCTACATAAAAGTGCCTCCAGTGGCATCTCATGTCAGCAAGGCCAGTGGGTTAATGGCTGCTATGACCATATGTTCTATAGAGTGACCTCAGTGACACTCTTTGGCCAGTGATTGCTTTGTTCTTGCCTCTTTGGGAGGTTGATCTCTGGTTTTCCTGACAATTCTGAATAATTATAAGTCTTTCCAGTAAACCACAGTTGAACTGATATGAGTGAGAATTTATTTCTCTCCCTTGAAACCTTAAAAGTTATAAAATTTAAGGGCAAAGATCCTAAGAGGGATTTTTAGCCAGCAAATGGGATTGTCAGTAAATAAAAGCTAGTTTATCACATAGTCTCATACGTTGGTAGAAATAGAATCATCTTCGTGATGATTTTGAGCAATAATCCAGGTGAGTACGCCTCAGAGTGGTTTGGAGTTGATTGTATCCCTTGTTATAGAAGGACGAAGCTTACAGAATGCTATAAATGATGTGTCATAGTAAATGACAAAAAGTATATACAAATCATTAATATTTTATAGCTATAGCAGAAGTATAAAACATTTTTATTTTACTATTTTTATAGGATAGTATATTTGACAAGCACAAAATGTCCATCAGAAAAGGATACTCTACATTAAGGAAAGATGTAAAGATTCTGTGGTAAAAATTTCTCAGCACAGAGAGAGAGAGAGAGAGAGAGAGAGAGAGAGAGAGAGAGAGAGAGAGAGAGAGAGAGACATATACTTTGAGTAAATTATACATGTATTCATATTTTACAATTACAACAAAATCCACAGAGCAAAAATACTGTGCTTTTCTACTTACCAACATACAACATGGATGAGTTCTAACATTAAAAAATATTTGTTTTTCATGAAATAGAATATTTTTGCTAACATTCTAAGCAATGCTTTTAAAGGACATTACATATTAAGATGGCTGCATCGATAAGGATGAAAGGAGACAGTACTGGGGAAAAGTAACTTGGCATAGATGAGATTGACGGTGGTGCTGAGTATTTTTCTGCAATAAAGCAGCTAGTCTCCTGAAGTGCAGTTTCTAGGACATTTCTTCTTTAAACCTCTTAACCTGAATTGACTTAAACATTCACGGACATATACTGATGTTGTGTCACTTATAACTAAGTCAGATATGGAATCAATAGTACAGCCTTGGTAGGAAGATGGTATTGGAAACTTTTGATCAACTCCTCTGGTATTTCCATCATCAATGTTAAGAGACTGTATGATAACCTGTATTCTCGGGGTCTCACGGCCCTAAATCCTGTCCCACAAACAAATTGCCATGCTGGGTTTTTTGAGTAAAAATTATTTTACCCTTCACTTTGGTAAATGACTTACCAGAAATGACTATTTAACAAATATAGAGTACAAAATAGAATACAAACTAAAATAAATGTAGAATATGAAATTATGTTTCCAGAGAAGAGAAAGACATTCTTACATACCCAATCAGCCAAGCATCCCGGGAATGCGACACCAATGCTGTATTTTATTACTCCATACCTTTCCTGGGCATTGGATTGGATAAGGAAACACGTCTGTAGATATCCAAGTTGGCATCCCAGAAGTGGCAAAAGCCATAAACCTGGGAACGGCTGCAGCCCAACTTTTTTTTTTTTTAATCTTTATTAACTTGAGTATTTCTTATTTACATTTCGATTGTGATTCCCTTTCCCAGTTTCTAGGCCAACATCCCCCTAACCCTCCCCCTCCTCTTCTATATAGGTGTTCCCTCCCCATCCTCCCCCATTACCACCCTCCTCACAACAATCACTTTCACTGGGGGTTCAGTCTTAGCAGGACCCAGGGCTTCCCCTTCCACTGGTGCTCTTACTAGGATATTCATTGCTACCTATGAGGTCAGAGTCCAGGGTCAGTCCATGTATAGTCTTTGGGTAGTGGCTTAGTCCCTGGAAGCTCTGGTTGGTTGGCATTGTTGTACATATGGGGTCTCAAGCCCCTTCAAGCTCTTCCAGTTCTTTCTCTGATTCCTTCAATGGGGGTCCTGTTCTCAGTTCAGTGGTTTGCTGCTGGCATTCGCCTCTGTATTTGCTGTATTGTGGCTGTGTGTCTCAGGAGAGATCTACATAGGGCTCCTGTCGGCCTGTACTTCTTTGCCATCCATCTTATCTAATTGGGTGGCTGTATATGTATGGGCCACATGTGGGGCAGGCTCTGAATGGGTGTTCCTTCTGCCTCTGTTCTAAACCTTGCCTCCCTATTCCCTGCCAAGGGTATTCTTGTTCCCCTTTTAAAGAAGGAGTGAAGTATTTGCATTTTGGTCATCCCTCTTGAGTTTTATGTGTTCTGTGCATCTAGGGCAATTCAAGCATTTGGGCTAATAGCCACTTATCAATGAGTGCATACCATGTGTGCTTTACTGTGATTGGGTTACTTCACTCAGGATGATATTTTCCAGTTCCATCCATTTGCCTATGAATTTCATAAAGTCATTGTTTTTGATAGCTGAGTAATATTCCATTGTGTAGATGTACCACATTTTCTGTATCCATTCCTCTGTTGAAGGGCATCTGGGTTCTTTCCAGCTTCTGGCTATTATAAATAAGGCTGCTATGAACATAGTGGAGCACGTGTCTTTTTTATATGTTGGGGCATCTTGTGGGTATAGGCCCAAGAGAGGTATAGCTGCGTCCTCAGGTAGTTCAATGTCCAATTTTCTGAGGAACCTCCAGACTGACTTCCAGAATGTTTGTACCAGTACAGCCCAATTTTTAATAGAAGTACACTTCTCCACAGGTAGGTATTTACTGGCTTACTTGACCTCTAGAAGAACTATGAAGTCATGTATAACTTTTCTGCTTGTTTATAGCAGGACAACTCTTCACTTTCACTGAGCAAAGTCTTCAGGATGATACAGCTAACAGCACGAGGGACAGAGTCACAGCTCTGCACTACCATTGAGGCTTGTGCTCCAAATCCCATCACTGTGCTGAGAGAACATAAAAGGGTAGAATCTACCACTCCCGGTGTGACCTTCAGCGCTTTGCTTTGCTCAGCTCTGGCTGGCTTCCACTTACATTCTGCTGTGTGATCTTGAAATAGTTCCTCTAATTAGGAACTACTCATCAAACTTCTATTAAAAACCATTTTCCAGCAAAGGCACAAAGTTCTGCAAAGATACTGGGATATTTTTCCACTTAGGACTGGACTATATGAATTCTTTTGGAAAGCCCTCAGTTTTCCTCGTAATAAAGTGCCCCAGTCACTTTTCAGAAGTCAACTAAAATAGCCGGCCAGCCAGCCAGAATTCTCAAGACAAATCAACATCTAGACATTCTTTTCAAAATAATATTTTTACAGTCACTCTTCTGAATTGTCTTCCACTATACATTTACCTGATTAACCATTGTGTTTTAGTAAAGCAAATGTAATGGGAAAACGGGAGCATAAGCTGCCCGCCCCCACAGATTTTATAAATTCTCAATTTAGAGCAAAATGTTTAAAACGATTTCCTTTCTAGATGTCAGAACTAGATGTCAGATGCCGTGCCTGCAGCCATTTCTTTCAGGGTGGTACCTAGAAAAGGAGGAGGAAAGACTAAAGCAAATCCAACTTTGGAGGTATTAAACGTCCTCTGGCTTCAAGTGTCTCCCCAAATAAGGAGGCCAGAGAGGAGGGGGACCTCAAGTCTGTTTCTCATAGGGTCCTTTGGCCCTTGCGAAGTAATTCTTTCACTGAGAGTCCCCTCTGAGGAATCAGGTGAAAGGCCATTTGGCACCAGCCTTTCCTTTTACTCCAGCTGCCTGTGAAGAGCACGGTTGCCAGGCAACCAAGTCTCAGGCTCTCTTTGTGCCTACATCAGACTAGGAAATGTGGCTGTTTTGAAGCTGTCTGTTGCAGAAACTAACACTGAAATGCTTTTAGGTTTGGAAAACTATGTTTTAAATTCCTCACAGTAAAACTACACTACCCTTTCCAATTTTCTTGCTTTGGGGGAAGAGACTATTTAGAGTGGAGACAGCTATATTTCCACAGGAAAATACCCAGACTTTGATTTCAAAAATCAGAAGTAATTTCCATTTTAAAAGAAGAGCTAATGAGCATCGCAGCTGCGTTTCATCTGCTCCTTCCTGGTAGTTTGATTTCATTCTTTCCCAATTCTTTCACTTTTAACATTTTGCCCTTCCTTCCCTTCCATCTTTTCTGTAAGTCCCACTTCTTTGCGTCTTGCCTTTCAACCTCTGCACTGACATGAACTCTGTTACTTACGTGTTCACCTTCAATTGATTCCTTGTACACTGGAGCAATGAGTTTGAAGTGAACCAAGATTTTTCTTACAAAGTCCTGACTGGGATTTTATTTCACCCTTGAATTCATTTGTTTTTTGTTTTTGTTTTTGTTTTTGTTTTTGTTTTGTTTGTTTGTTTTAACCTGTAGCTAGGGATGGTTATAGGGAAATAACTGATAACAGATTCTTGGGGTTTATTTGGACTCCTCTTGTTTCCCTGCAGGGAACCTACTGTCACCTTCCAATGTGTTCACTCTGCTTCATTTTGACTGCCTTGGCTCACTTGGTTCCGACATTAATGTAGAACATTCTCTTACACACAGTATATCAAAGTCCAAAGATTTCAGTAGACGGCAAAGGAAGTGGAATTTGAGGCCCTGAAGGCTTGTGGGAAGCCTTACAAAATTAACACATGAAAAATCTGTTGGTAAAGAGGAAAAGCCACCTCTTTGGACTTTCTAAAACTGCCAGAATGACTGGCTCGAGAGCGAGACAATCCAGCCTCTAAAGGTGACTTAAATATATAACCCTGTGTGGAAATTTAAGGTACTAATGAGTCCTGTGACACATGAAGTTGTGTATAAAGCTACAGATAACAAAGAGTTCTAGAAATGCCTTTTGCATCAGTGAGCAAAACAGTAACAGTGCTTTTTGTTCAAGAGGTCCCCCGAGTTGTTAAGGTTCTTCCACTGGCCTGCTTCCCCCTTGGAAGAGAAATGCCTCTTAGTAAATGTCCTATTTCTGCTGCAGTTGGGTGCCTCTGTTCACTCTTTGTTCTAGGGACAAGGACCTGGAACCCTACCAAAAGTGTCCAGCAAACCCTGATACCAAACGTATGAGACAGGCTTCTTTTCCTTTATTTCTGGGCCTGGAAGTGATTCATAAAGTAAATGAGAACATAATGACCTGGCTTCACTTTATTATGTGTGCTGTACTCTGGTGCTGCTAGGGAATGTACTTGATAACGGTCAGGGCAAAGAGGTCACAGTCCTCCTGGATGCTCTCCCAAGACGGCCATGGACTGGCAGTCTCTGGATGACCTATGTGACCTTGTTATTCACTAATTACCAAGAAGTAACTAACAACTAGTACATAGAGTACTTATCCCCTAAGGATTTGTTTCGCTGTGGAATCATCACCTAAAACACTGCTGCAGGTAAATTCTATGTCAAAATTATAAAGATGGACTTCATTGCTAATCACAACAGGAAACACCATCGAGTATTTGAGCAGAGATGTAACTAAGCATGCACATGTCTAGAAATTGTAAGGAAAATATTTATTCTCCCTTTTAAATACATGTAATAATTTATTCAGCCTCTCCATTGTCCTACGCTTCTAAAGCTGTGTTAAACATAAGGATCAAAAGCAACTTGGGGAGGAAAGCACCTATTTGCCTTGAATGTTCTGATCAGAGTTATTCAATGAGGAAAGTGTCAGCAAGAACTCAAGCAGGAGAGGGATTGAAACAAAGGACATGGGAGAGTGCTAATTCTGTCTTGCTCTGGGTTCATGTTTAAGTAAGTACCTCTCTTATTCCATTCAGGACCATCTGCCTAAGGATCATAGTCCTCACAGTGGGCTGGGCTCTTCCACATCAATCATCAATCAAGAATGCAATCCCTGGTCTTTTGGAGGAAGCGTTTTTCTCAAGTTAACTTTTAGACACTCTGCTTGTGTCAGGTTGACAAAACCCCAACACATCTATTAAAGCATAGTAGAACTGTTATTTCCTTTCTTCTATGATAAAAATCAGAAAACCATGTGATAGATCAGAAAATAGAAGCCATAGATTTTAACGTGAGTTAATATGAGCTTTATACTTTGGGCAATTACTTTAACCTTGGTCATAATTCACCCTTTCGTAAAGTTGTATTGTTGTGGTAGACAGCCTCTAAGATACATTTACTCTTAGAATTCTGTTACTGATTTTAAAAATCACTAAACCTTCCAGTGAATGTTATTTAGGAAAACAACAGAATAGCTTATTTTTAGCTGGTAGAGTTTTTAAATTAAAAAAGTTTAAATGACCTTGTATTTGCTAATTGAACTATTTTTCTTTAGACATGCAAGTTCAAATGTGTAGGTGCATTGGGTTTTATAGCTAGTGTTTAACAGTTCAGTTTCTGGGAACTGTCTACGTCTAAATATAGCTGTGTAATATATTTGTAAATTGTGGCGTGATTTATTTTCATAATCTTTATATCCAGTTTACTCACCTGTTACTGAAGAATTGTAACAGCACCCAGCTCACTGGGGCACTGTGAGGTGATTAATCTCAGGAACTGCCAGCCAACGATTCGAATATTCATCTGTTCCCCTTGCAGGTGAACTTTCAGTATCAGTGCAGTGTCAACAGCTCTTCTAGGTTATATCATTTAAACAGTCATTGGTATAAAAAGTACTACTTCACTTAGAAATCTCTTCTTTTTCAATCTAATCTCCTTAACTCTTCCAGTTTACTTTGCCCAGAAAATTTCTTTCTCCTGCTAAAACCTATGTAACAAGAGATGACAATGGATCCCATACATGGTAGAATCAGTATGAATTTGCCTGGTGTTTAAGGCTCTTCTTGATATTGGTTCAGTTTATCATCCTAAATTCATTCTGTTAGTTTGTCACATATTATGTGCATCACTGAATAGAACTGCCCAAATATCCTGAGAACAAGCTCTGAGCTTGCCTGGTGACATTTCTAAAGAAGGAAGCTGTGGTAAGTGTTTACAGTGGTATATCCATCCATGGCAACACAGTAAGTATCCAATGTTTGTTTCAATGAGCCAGTTTTTTTTTAAGTTTTATTTATTTTATGCATATGAGTACACTGTAGCCGTCTTCAGACACACCAGAAGAGGGCATCTAATCTCATTACAGGTGGTCGTGAGCCACCATGTGGTTGGTGGGAATTGAACTCAGGACCTCTGAGAGAGCAGTCAGTGCTCTTAACCACTGAGCCATCTCTCCAGCCCTCAATGAACCAGTTTTATTCAGAAAAAAGTTTCCTTCTTCACAGAGGCATTTCCTTTTCATCTTTCTCTTTATCCATTTATTTTCCAACATAATATGTTTATTGATTATTTGAGAATTCCATATAATGCACCCTGATCATATTCACTTTCCAGTTCTCTCTGTTCCTTCCCCTACCCTTGTGTCCTCCCTTGAAAAGAAGAAGGAGAAGGAAGGGAGGTGGAGGAGGAGGAGGAGGAGGAGGAGGAGGAGGAGGAGGAGGAGGAGGAGGAGGAGGAGGAGGAGGAGGAGGAGGAAAAGAAGAAGATACTGAGTTCAATTTGTGATGCACATATGTACATATACTCACTGGAGTATGGTCAAACTCTCAGTGGTCAGCCCCTTAAAGAAAGTAGAGTCTTTCCCTACCCACACAAGAATCCATCAACTGTGAAGATGTAGACTTCAGGTATCACAATGTTTAGGAGTTATCTCAATGGCTTTTTGTCTATACTGTCTTTAGGGGTGAGGAGGGGCATAAGGGAGTGAGAAGTGGTCACAGAAGCCTTCTATGCCTCTCAATTGTGAGTCTGTGGTAATTGATACTAGTGCTAAAGAAGTTTCCTTGACCTTTATAATGAACACCGGCATGGATCATAGACATTCACATGGCCTCTGGTGTCAACAAGGACCACAGTCCTCCACTTGGTCTCCAATGGCAGTATAGAGCTTGGATATCAACACAGCTGCAGCTGTACCACAAACACTATCACGTCCCTCTGAGCAGCATAGGTCATGGACAACAACACGGCCCAGAGAAAGAGCATGGCCAGCGGACATTAACAAGCTTCAGGCAGCAACAAAAACCATGAATATCCATGTGGCATTTGGTGGTAACACAGGCCACGAATATTGATAAAGCCCCTGGACACAGCAAGACTAAGGACACCAACATGATCCACAGAGGCAGTCAATACCACGTGGACATCAACATGACCTCTGGTAGTAGCCCAGGATATGGGCATCGACATTGACATGGTCTCTAGAGGCAACACAGACATTGGACACTCACTGGACACTGGGCATCAACATAGTCTTGGTTAGCAGCACAAACCACAGTCACCATCATATTCCCTGGTTTCAGCACAGATCATGGATACCAACATGGTCTCCCAAGGCAGCACAAACCATGACAGTGTTTTTCGTTGACTGTATAAAAATCACCAGAAGAGCCTCACTGTTAATCTCACAGAAGTAAGTCTAAGGTGGTTGCCCTGCATTCGATTCTCTTCCTGTTTATCTGCATCCTCTTTCTAGCAGGAATGTGGTGGCTCCTGAGGTCTTGTTTGGTTCTCATTAACTTATTATTATACCATATTTATGCTGACAAATTTTCTTTGCTGATATTTCTTTTATTCCAGGGCAATGCCTTTCAAATATGTAAGCCTTACTTCAGGTATCATCTACATTCATGAATCCTTCATGGATCACTACTGGATGGCTTCTGCCATATTTCTTTGTTTTGCTGTGAAAAAGAGAAATTTCTTTAATGAGTTAAGGACTAAACTACATCTTTGGGGTAGGCTTTGGGAGGTACTTCTGAGACCACATCCAAGTTATTTTCTTCCTATGCTCCATTCATTCTTGCTTTTGTCTTATGACTGAATAGTTCTTGAGTAGCCATAAAATATACTGTGCTGACTTTCCAATATCATAAACTTTTATCTTCTCACAAACTGAAGTACTTGATGGGCTCAGCCACTGCTTGCATAAACTAAAACTAAAGAGGTGATGTGCTCAAGATTCAATCCTTATACTTGAATTCATGGCTGTGACTCCAGACACACTGCTGATGGGAAGGTCAAGTAAATATTCCAATTCTTTATGCAGAAGAACTATCCAAGTGACTTCTTTTCTTTTTCTAAACAAGGTTACCCTATGTAACCTCTGGCACCGGAACTTTTGCTTGTCTCTCTTCAGCCACCCAAGTCCTGAGATAACAGATGCATCAATAGGCAAGCTTATCCAGGGAATTGCCTAAAATATGTATTACTCAGAAGGTCCCAATGCACTGCCTTGGAGTGGGTCCTAGAACTATATCTTAAGAAAAACAAAAAGGACTGCTTTAGAAAATTTACAAGATAGAAATGGTTAAGGCACATTTATATAAGTATTTATAATAATAGCAAGTATATAATACATGGATCTATAGCATATTGTCTACCACTTACTATTTCCAATTTCTATATTTTGAAACATTTTGTAACATATTTTGTCACTTGACATTCACTACTACCTTGTGAATTATACATCAACCAACATTTCATTTTTACAGGAGGAACAAACATGGCTAAGAGAATCCATCTATTTATAAATAGTAAAGAGTGCCTGGCTGAAATCCCATGCCAACATTATGAAAAAGCATCCATGTGAAAGGCTAGCCAAAGAGACTGCTGCTATGTAGATTGGAGGAGAAGACTATATCAGGAGCAGACAGTAGAGTTATAAAGGGCTTGGATTTGTACAGATCTTCATTTGTATTATTAGCAAGATCAATGTGAATAAGAAATCAAATACTAAGGTAGTATTTAGAAAAGTGAGGGATGGGTGGGATGTGCAAACATACAGTGTATGTCATCATTTAATGAGTTTTCCAGCAACAATAACACCAATAACAACAGCAACAAAAGTGTAAAGGAAAGGATGATCGTGAATGGCATGAGGGACTCCATTTGCATTTTTAGCCATGAAAATATTAAGAGCAAAGAAGAGAAGAAAGGGAAGCTGTTATGGTTAAAAATCAGATAATATTAATAGGGATGAGGAAAAGGCTCAGAGAAGACGTGATTAAACACAATAGCTTTGAATACAAACACCTTTCTGTATTAGCAAGGAATGGAAAATGTTTGCACACCTATAGATACAGAGGTGGGTGTTCAGTTAGTAATATAGACAAGAATATTCGTGGGTCGGGGGAATGAAAAGTTGAAGTCACTTATGTGAGATAGAATTTAGTTCATGTGGTGAGAAAACTAATAGGTGCTTTAATCACAGTGATGAAAAGTTGGAGCAGCTACCTTGAGGATAGAGAGACAGAGCTCACCGTAAATATGTGAAAAGATTGCCATGGGGTAAAAACCCTTCTGAGAGAATGGATTTATGTACTGGGGAGTCACGAGTGTGACCTATTGTGTGGGTTGTGTGGATTGTGATGTTGAACAACAGGGACAAAACCTTGAATGTGTGAAAGGTAAAGGAAGGTGTCCCGGGCTGGCCTCTCAGATATGACATGGAAGCTGGCAATGTCTTAGAGACAAGATAAGCAGGGTAGCAAATGAGTCAACGACTGCATGTACATAAAGGTAGTCTCGAAAGAGCCGGATAAAAGAGGGCCAGGGCTGAAAACAGAGGCTTGAAGAACTTAACAGATTTTTCTTGTATGATATCATAATTTGAAAATATCTTTTGCACTTAGAGAGACTGAATTTTTGCTGAAACACACCATAATTTAATAATACTCCTTGAGATCAGTTCAGAATGAACTGCTATTCTATGGTGAACTCAGCCTATTCCACTTTAACCTCCAATTTCGAGAACAATGTAACCAGCCTTACTATGTTTTGGATTTTCCATGTAATCAGCATTTATAATCTAAACCAATATACATACTTAATTGTAAGTTATATGGTGTTCCATGCCCCTGACCTAGAGTAATCTGTGTGTGTATGCTTAACGGTGTAGCAATCATTAGAGGAAAACAGCCAAGAGGTTGAACGAAACCTTAAAACAAATATCCATCCATCAGAAATATTGAAAGCAATGTGGATACAGCATGTTAAGGTCTGTTTGCAGTGGTCAGTACAGTTTCTTCCCTTGTAAAAACTCTCTTAAAGATTTATGCAAAGACTTCCTCTTTCCTTTTCCATGTCATGTGTTCTGTGCTGTTCTACAAATATAAAACAAATCTCCTTGTTAGGACAATCAAATATCAGATAGCATTCTGGCTGGCAGAGACACTTATAACAGGCAGACAACAGATGGGCCAGCACCCAGAGACGACAGACAAGAGATTTAGTGGTAGAAGGAGAGAATTTAAATTTGTGCTCACTCTTGGCCAAATTACTATAAGTAGAAGTGCTTTGTTTTTAGTCTTTAATTAGACAAAGATAGTTTTTAGTGCCTCTGAGGTTACCTTTTAGATATTAACTAACACAACTATTGAAAAAACAAAAAGAATGAAAGGCTTTTAGTTCCCATCATTTAAATTCACAGTTATGTTAAATTTTTAAACATCTGAGGCAGTAAAGGGTAAAGTATGATTTTGATCATGTTTTCTTTTAGGGTTTTATGATTAAGGGGACAACTTTCTGAATTCATTCCTTCAATTTTGAAAAAAGTTTTGTAGGGGAATTTGTAGGGAAGACAAGAAGATAACATAGGCAGTTTACTGGAAGGCTGAATTGATAGCCTTTCCTATATGACCTACTTAGTGAGACTCGGAATAGATCCCAAAGAATCTGTATTTAAATAATATCTAAGTGACCCTCACACACATGATTATGTCCAGGAAAGACAATTTTCAGAACGCACTCTTTATTAGATATTTGGTACTCTTTATTAGATATTTCTCCTTAATTCACCAGCCTTTCCTTAGGGCCATTGAGATGATAACGTACAGCTGGCAGGTTTTGAGGTAGTAATGGAAAGGCAGAAATCACTGGTTGGGTATTGGAATTAGTCATTTTCTAAATTTTTTTCCTAAACATAGCCACACACACATATATATATATATGTGTGTGTGTGTGTGTGTGTGTGTGTGTGTGTGTGTGTACATACTGTGTTAACACCCACTGTTAAGAGGGATACAGCACATAATTTAAAATGGGAAGAATCAAATAAAACTAGAGATTACAGGGCTGCACGGGAAAGTTGACAGAAAAAACTCCAGACATTGGGGGTCATTGGAAACAAGAGCTGTCCTGCAATACAGGCAGCTTTTGAGAGCAAAGAGATGTGTGAGCTTCAATTCAGGAAGGTGTAGCACTGTGCTGATGGTGATTGCAGGTGCACAGTTTCACATTTAAGTTGAATCAGACACTCGGCAGATGTCTATATATTTCATAGTTATTGCCATATGTACCTATTGCTTTACTGGTTGCTCTGTGATGGGTTATTAACCAATGCTTTCTCTTTTAACTGAACTTTTTTCTGTTATTTCTGCCATCCTGAAAAGTATATGTTTACAAATAAGAAATATATTTTTGGCATCCTGATACCTAGAGAGAAGTAGAGTGTATGGGTTTTTTTTTCAGTATTTACTGATACTTTCACAGAACAAAGGCATAATTCTGCATCTAAAATCCCTCCTCGGTGGCAAAGAAATCGGGTATCAGTATACCGATTATGAGTTATCCAGCATATAAAAAATGAGCATCCTTATGGGTGAAAAAAAAAAACCACAAGGAACATTTTCATCTTGAGGCCTATTTGTGACATCCTAAATTATAAGCAATGCGTATATTTTTAGAAATAGTCTTTTGAAAGTACAATGTCTCTGATATATATTTCTATATCTGAAAATAGTGCATTTTTTAACTTTAGTTTAACCCGATACAATGACACCCTGATTCCTGAACCCTCCACATCCTCTCTCCATCCATGTCATGTCTGTAGGGGCAACAATGGCAGTAATATTATGGGGTAACCAACCACTTTCTGATTATAGTTAAGGTCCATTCCACACAAGGGAACACAAGCTTGATACTTCAAATCTGGCCAATACCCAAAGTTAGGGAGTTTACAAGTATTAAGTGTGAGCATCCTATTATTACTCTTCCATGGGCACATAATATTAAAAGCATCCCCTAAATTAATATCTTTATGCCTAGAATAATGCAACTTTCAGACTTCATCAGAAGTGTCTTTGTGCAGTAGGTTGTACAGAACCACACAATTAGTCCATGTTTGAAGAGTAAGTTTCAGAGGAGTACTAAGTCACAAATGATAACTGTATGATGACTTTCTTACACATACCTCCCAGCTCACGAACTATTGTGGAAAAGATCCAGAAAGACTGTAAGAGGCAGTTTCTTCTAGACATGACAGGATCACTGCACTCATGAATCATAGCAACTTATACTGATTGTCAGTATAAGGCCTGTGTAATATCAAGCTGATCCGCATTCTCGCATGGTGGAGGTAGGAGTTCAAAACCTTACCCACATCTGAGTAGCTTTAGACAATTGATGGGTTCTGATAGAAAAGTCAGTTTTCTTTAAGGGTGAGGTCATTGGTGTGCCAACCATGCTCTGAACAGCAGAATTTGGACTTAATGAGTTATATGTTTTTTAAAAAATGCCAAGTTATGTGGGCAGTGATATGGGGCTGGTTCTGGGAGCAGAGAGAGAGAAATAGGAGGCAAATACCATTAAAATATATTGTACACGAATTTCAAAAATTAATAAAAATATATTAAAATGAAAGAACTTCATGAATTGTCTTTCAATGAAGGCTGTGTAAGTTTCTCTTCTCAATGACATTTACTCCTGTCCTCTGACCTTTCTGCTTTTGGTCCTAATGCTCACATCCTTTAATGGTCCATGTTCGTAACAAATTTTGACAATATTTATATTGACTAGTTCATGGCTTCTGGAGACATTACTTTGATTTTGTTATTCTTTAAAGCAAAAGTCTTCCTTTTGGGTTATGGTTAGAAAAGTAACATTGGTTTATTTTATTTGCCCTGTTTTTTGGTTATTTTATTTATTTACATTTCAGATGTTGTCCAATTTCCTAGTTTCCTCTTCACCTTTCTTTTGTTTCCATTTTTTAGATTTCCTTTTAACATGTGTGCATGTGAGGCCTGAAGTTTTATTGGGTGTCTTTCTCCATTGCTACATTATTTATTGACCCCGAGGTCACCAATTCTAACTGGTCAAGTTAATCAGGGGCTTTGAAGATCCTTTGGCACTGCCCTTTGAGCACTGGGTTTAATAGGTGGCTGCACTATCTACTTGATCTTTTCCAGGGGTGCTGTGGCTCTGGACTCTATTTCTCAAAATTGGGTGGAATGAAATTTATTTACTGACCCATCTCCCCAGTCTTTTGTTTCTTTGATGAAGAGTTTCATTCTATAACCTAGTCTGGCTTTGAATTCATATCAATCATCCTGTTTCAGCCTCCTGGATATTGGGATTATAGGATACCACCAGGTCATTTTCATCTTCTTAACACAGCAGTACATTCTTTGGTTCCAGTGTTCTGTCACCTGAATTTTAAGGACATAAAATCCTGTTCATCTACTCGGTTTCGGTGCATAGCATTAAACGATAATCTGATACAGCACTATTATGTCACTTCACATCTTCGTTTAGATGTAACTATCTTAAACCTTCTTAATGGAAAAATTCCAAATTTCATTTAGTGTACTTTTCGTGGATATCTGGATATGTTGCCTATATTATTGTCAAATTGATTGTCTACCCCCAGAAAAACACTTTCATTGTGATTATCTTTCCCAGTGAGAAACTTTGATGCTGCTACCATGTTTACAAGGATGATTTTGATTGGTGAGTTTATAGTTTTCTGTTCTTATCTATAACACATTGCCTATTTGGCTTTCAAGCCTTGTAATATATGCATTGCCCTGCTTTTGGCTTTGATTTTGAGCTCATTTTGTATTGCTATAGCAAAATACCTCAGATTGCAGTTTAAAGAATAGAGTCCATTATTGTCTTAACATTTCGGGTGCTAAAATGTACATGGATGATCAGTGTGGTAGGGATTTATCTAGACAATTTTAGTGGGAGCATGGAGAGCGGTTCCTACAGAAGAGTTCAAATATATGGGGTGGTCTTGATTATTAACAGCACAGTGATGTGATTCCTAAGTCCTGTTGCAAGGAGGGTACTCATTTCTTTTGTTACTCCAGGGAAGGTACTCATTTCTTTTGTTACTCCATGGAGGGTACTCATTTCTTTTGTTACTCCACATGAACTATTTATTTGTCACATCTTAGTACACTAGCCTTGAGGCCAGGATTTCAGCACATGGCATCTAAGAAGCAATCATACCCAAGCTACAGCATTCTTGTTGGATGATGTATCATTTACTTATTAATTTTATATTTTTATCCTTGAAATATCCCATTTCTTTGACCCAACTATGGACAGCATACTAATTTTCTAGGGTTCTATTAAATTCGGTGTTTTCGCTGCCTCCAGCTCACTGGTCCCAAAACCCGTGGGAGAGAGAGCTCCACGCAGAGACAGGTGGACACTCCTGAGAATGCAGAGCAGAAGAGACCACCAACACTGCCCACCCCTGCCCACATCCCTGGCCCAAGAGGAAACTGTACACGGCCCTTGGGTTTCCTTGGATAAGGGCACAGGAGCAGGAAATCCACTGCGTCTGAGACACCGCCGGAACCTGAAGTGACCGACCAGATAAAAAGTTCTCTGCACCCAAATCCCGTGGGAGGGAGAACTAAACCTTCAGAGAGGCAAACACTCCTGGGAAACCAGAAGAGTCTACACTCTGCCCACATCTCTGATTCCAGAGGAAAACACCAAATGCCATCTGGAACCCTGGTGCACGGAAGCTCCCGGAAAGGACAACAAAGATCTTCCTGGTTGCTGCCGCCACGAAGAACTCATAAGCAACACCCCACGAGCAAACCTGAGCCTTGGGAACACAGGTAAGACCAACTTTTCTGCTGCAAGCAACCTGCCTGGTGAACTCAAGACACAGGAACAGCTGAAGACCTGCAGATAGGAAAAACTACACGCCCGAAAGCAGAACACTCTGTCCCCATAACTGGCTGAAAGAAAACAGGAAAACAGGTCTACAGCACTGACACACAGGCTTATAGGACAGTCTAGCCACTGTCAGAAATAGCAGAACAAAGTAACACTAGAGATAATCTGATGGCGAGAGGCAAGCGAGGAACCCAAGCAACAGAAACGAAGACTACATGGCATCATCGGAGCCCAATTCTCCCACCAAAGCAAACACGGAATATCCAAACACACCAGAAAAGCAAGATTTAGTTTCAAAATCATATTTGATCATGATGCTGGAGGACTTCAAGAAAGAAAAGAAAAACTCCCTTAGAGAAACACAGGAAAACATAAATAAACAAGTAGAATCTGCCTATAGAGAGGAATCACAAAAATCCCTGAAAGAATTCCAGGAAAACATAAATAAACAAGTAGAAGCCTATAGAAAGGAATCACAAAAATCCCTGAAAGAATTCCAGGAAAATACAATCAAACAATTGAAGGAATTAAAAATGGAAATAGAAGCAATCAAGAAAGAACACATGGAAACAGCCCTGGATATAGAAAACCAAAGGAAGAGACAAGGAGCCGTAGACACAAGCATCACCAACAGAATACAAGAGATAGAAGAGAGAATCTCAGGAGCAGAAGATTCCATAGAAATCATCGACTCAACAGTCAAAGATAATGTAAAGCAGAAAAAGCTACTGGTCCAAAACATATAGGATATCCAGGACTCAATGAGAAGATCAAACCTAAGGATAATAGGTATAGAAGAGAGTGAAGACTCCCAGCTCAAAGGACCAGTAAATATCTTCAACAAAATCATAGAAGAAAACTTCCCTAACCTAAAAAAAGAGATACCCATAGGCATACAAGAAGCCTAAAGAACTCCAAATAGATTGGAACAGAAAAGGAACACCTCCCATCACATAATAGTCAAAACACCAAATGCACAAAATAAAGAAAGAATATTAAAAGCAGTAAGGGAAAAAGGTCAAGTAACATATAAAGGCAGACCTATCAGAATCACACCAGACTTTTCACCAGAGACTATGAAAGCTAGAAGATCCTGGAAAGATGTCATACAGACCCTAAGAGAACACAAATGCTAGCCCAGGTGACTGTATCCTGCAAAACTCTCAGTTAATATAGATGGAGAAACCAAGATATTCCATGACAAAACCAAATTTACACAATATCTTTCTACAAATCCAGCACTACAAAGGATAATAAATGGTAAAGCCCAACATAAGGAGGCAAGCTACACTCTAGAAAAAGCAAGAAACTAATCGTCTTGACAACAAAACAAAGAGAAGAAAAGCACACAAACATAACACATCCAAATATGAATATAACAGGAAGCAATAATCACTATTCCTTAATATCTCTCAACATCAATGGTCTCAACTCCCCAATAAAAAGACATAGATTAACAAACTGGATATGCAATGAGGACCCTGCATTCTGCTGCCTACAGGAAACACACCTCAGAGACAAAGACAGACACTACCTCAGAGTGAAAGGCTGGAAATCAACTTCCCAAGCAAATGGTCTGAAGAAGCAAAAGCTGGAGTAAGCCATTCTAATATCAAATAAAATCAATTTTCAACTAAAAGTCATCAAAAAAGATAAGGAAGGACACTTCATATTCATCAAAGGAAAAATCCACCAAGATGAACTCTCAATCTTAAATATCTATGCCCCAAATACAAGGGCACCTACATACGTAAAAAAAAAGAAACCTTACTAAAGCTCAAAAAACACACATTGCACCTCACACAATAATAGTAGGAGATTTCAACACCCCACTCTCATCAATGGACAGATCATGGAAACAGAAATTAAACAGAGACATAGACAGACTAAGAGAAGTCATGAACCAAATGGACTTAACAGATATTTATAGAACATTCTATCCTAAAGCAAAAGTATATACCTTTTTCTCAGCTCCTCATGGTACTTTCTCCAAAATTGACCATATAATTGGTCAAAAAACGGGCCTCAACAGGTACAGAAAGATAGAAATAATCCCATGCGTGCTATCAGACCACCATGGCCTAAAGCTGGTCTTCAATAACAATAAGGGAAGAACGCCCACATATATGTGGAAGTTGAACAATGCTCTACTCAACGATAACCTGGTCAAGGAAGAAATAAAGAAAGAAATTAAAGACTTCTTAGACTTTAATGAAAATTAAGGTACAACATACCCAAACTTATGGGACACAATGAAAGCTATGCTAAGAGGAAAACTCATAGCTCTGAGTGCCTGCAGAAAGAAACAGGAGAGAGCATATGTCAGCAGCTTGACAGCACACCTAAAAGCTCTAGAACAAAAAGAAGCAAATACACCCAGGAGGAGTAGAAGACAGGAAATAATCAAACTCAGAGCTGAAAACAACCAAGTAGAAACAAAAAGGACCATAGAAAGAATCAACAGAACCAAAAGTTGGTTCTTTGAGAAAATCAACAAGATAGATAAACCCCTAGCCAGACTAACGAGAGGATACAGAGAGTGTGTCCAAATTAACAAAATCAGAAATGAAAAGGGAGACCTAACTACAGATTCAGAGGAAATTCAAAAAATCATCAGATCTTACTATAAAAGCCTATATTCAACAAAACTTGAAAATCTGCAGGAAATGGACAATTTCCTAGACAGATACCAGGTACTGAAGTTAAATCAGGAACAGATAAACCAGTTAAACAACCCCATAACTCCTAAGGAAATAGAAGCAGTCATTAAAGGTCTCCCAACCAAAAAGAGTCCAGGTCCAGACGGGTTTAGTGCAGAATTCTATCAGACCTTCATAGAAGACCTCATACCAATACTATTCAAACTATTCCACAAAATTGAAACAGATGGAGCACTACCAAACTCCTTCTATGAAGCCACAATTATTCTTACACCTAAACCACACAAAGACCCAACAAAGAAAGAGAACTTCAGACCAATTTCCCTTATGAATATCGATGCAAAAATACACAATAAAATTCTGGCAAACCGAATCCAAGAGCACATCAAAACAATTATCCACCATGATCAAGTAGGCTTCATCCCAGGCATGCAGGGATGGTTTAATATACAGAAAACCATCAACGTGATCCATTATATAAACAAACTGAAAGAACAAAACCACATGATCATTTCATTAGCTGCTGAGAAAGCATTTGACAAAATTCAACACCCCTTCATGATAAAAGTCCTGGAAAGAATAGGAATTCAAGGCCCATACCTAAACATAGTAAAAGCCATATACAGCAAACCAGTTGCTAACATTAAACTAAAAGGAGAGAAACTTGAAGCAATCCCACTAAAATCAGGGACTAAACAAGGCTGCCCGCTCTCTCCCTACTTATGCAATATAGTTCTTGAAGTTCTAGCCAGAGCAATCAGACAACAAAAGGAAATTAAGCGGATTCAGACTGGTAAAGAAGAAGTCAAAATATCACTATTTGCAGATGATATGATAGTATATTTAAGTGATCCCAAAAGTTCCACCAGAGAACTACTAAAGCTGATAAACAACTTCAGCAAATTGGCTGGGTATAAAATTAACTCAAATAAATCAGTAGCCTTCCTCTACACAAAAGAGAAACAAGCAGAGAAAGAAATTAGGGAAACGACACCCTTCATAATAGACCCAAATAATATAAAGTACCTTGGTGTGACTTTAACCAAGCAAGTAAAGGATCTGTACAATAAGAACTTCAAGACTTGAAGAATGAAATTGAAGAAGACCTCAGAAGATGGAAAGATCTCCCATGCTCATGGACTGGCAGGATTAATATAGTAAAAATGGCCATTTTACCAAAAGCGATCTACAGATTCAATGCAATCCCCATCAAAACACCAATCCAATTCTTCAAAGAGTTAGACAGAACAATTTGCAAAATTCATTTGAATAACAAAAACCCAGGATAGCTAAAACTATCCTCAACAATAAAAGGACTTGGGGAATCACTATCCCTGAACTCAAGCAGTATTACAGAGCAATAGTGATAAAAACTGCATGGTATTGGTACAGAGACAGACAGATAGACCAAATGGAACAGAATCAAGACCCTAGAAATGAACCCACACACCTTTGGGCACCTTATTTTTGACAAAGGAGACAAAACCATTCAATGGAAAAAAGATAGCATTTTCAGCAAATGGTGCTGGTTCGACTGGAGGTCAACATGTAGAAGAATGCAGATCGATCCATGCTTGTCACCCTGTACAAAGCCTAAGTCCAAGTGGATCAAGGACCTCCACATCAAACCAGATACACTCAAACTAATAGAAGAAAACTAGGGCAGCATCTTGAACACATGGGCACTGGAAAAAAATTCCTGAACAAAACACCAATGGCTTATGCTCTAAGATCAAGAATGGACAAATGGGTTCTTATAAAACTGCAAAGCTTCTGTAAGGCAAAGGACAATGTGGTTAGGACAAAACGGCAACCAACAAATTGGGAAAAGATCTTTACCAATCCTACACCTGATAGAGGGCTTATATTCAAAATATACAAAGAACTCAAGAAGTTAGACCACAGGGAGAAAAATAACCCTATTCAAAAATGGGGTTCAGAGCTAAACGAAGAATGCACAATTGAGTAATGCCGAATGGCTGAGAAACACCTAAAGAAATGTTCAACATCTTTAGTCATAAAGGAAATGCAAATCAAAACAACCCTGAGATTGCACCTCACACCAGTGAGAATGGCTAAGATTAAAAACTCAGGTGACAACAAATGCTGGCGAGGATGTGGAGAAAGAGGAACACTCCTCCATTGTTGCTGGGATTGCTGACTGGTAAAACCATTCTGAAATCAGTCTGAGGTTCCTCAGAAAATTGGACATTGAACTGCCTGAGGATCCAGCTATACCTCTCTTGGGCATATACCCAAAAGATGCCCCAACATATAAAAAAAAGACACGTGCTCCACTATGTTCATATAGCAGCCTTATTTATAATAGCCAGAAGCTGGAAAGAACCCAGATGCCCTTCAACAGAGGAATGGATACAGAAAATGTGGTACATCTACACAATGGAATATTACTCAGCTATCAAAAACAACGACTTTATGAAATTCATAAACAAATGGTTGGAACTGGAAAATATCAACCTGAGTGAGGTGACCCAATCACAGAAAAACACACATGGTATGCACTCATTGATAAGTGGGTATTAGCCCAAATGCTTGAATTACCCTAGATGCATAGAACACATGAAACTCAAGACGGATGATCAAAATGTGAATGCTACACTCCTTCTCTAAAAGGGGGAACAAGAATACCCTTGACAGGGAATAGAGAGGCAAAGATTAAAACAGAGACAGAAGGAACACCCATTCAGAGCCTGCCCCACATGTGGCCCATATATATACAGCCATCCAATTAGACAAGATGGATGAAGCAAAGAAGTGCAGGCCGACAGGAGCCAGATGTAGATCTCTCCTGAGAGACACAGCCAGAATACAGCAAATACAGAGGCGAATGCCAGCAGCAAACCACTGAACTGAGAATAGGACCCCTGTTGAAGGAATCAGAGAAAGAACTGGAAGAGCTTGAAGGGACTCGAGACCCCTTATGAACAACAATGCCAAGCAACTAGAGCTTCCAGGGACTAAGCCACTACCTAAAGACTATACATGGACTGACCCTGGACTCTGACCTCATAGGTAGCAATGAATATCCTAGTAAGATCACCAGTGGAAGGGGAAGCCCTTGGTCCTCCTAAGACTGAACCCCCAGTGAAAGTGATTGTTGGGGGGAGGGTGGCAATGGGGGGAGGGTGGGGAGGGGAACACCCATAAAGGAGGGGAGGGGGAGGGATTAGGGGGATGTTTGCCTGGAAACCGGGAAAGGGAATAACATTCGAAATGTAAATAAGAAATACTCAAGTTAATAAAAAAAAAATTAAAAAAAAATTCGGTGTTTTCCATCACCTTTTTCTAATCATTCTCGTAAAATTTTCTCCTCAGTCTAAGAACTTCTGTAGTTCTACATTTTGTTTGCTTCTTGACCACAGGAGATTTGGATATCTTATTCAAGCCACATATATTCAGCCTGATAACGAACTTCAAATAATAGAATTGAAATTTTATTTTCCTTTATATATGAAACAATGATTTGGTTTTAATGGAAATAAAAAGTATTTTAAATAAAGATAATAATAAGTAATATGAATGTATGAAATGTCCAGTCCTAGAGGAATTTTGTCTCTGGGTGTCCCGAGGTCAGGTCGCTTGGAGCAGAAAAGTTGGTCTTACCTGCATTCCCGTGGCTCAAGTTTGCTTGTGGGTATTGGCTTTGAGCTCTCCGTGAGGTCAGCAACCAGGAGGACCTGTGCCGCCTTTTCCGGGAGCCCCCAGTGTGCCCCAGGGTCCCAGATGGTATTTGGTGTTTTCCTCTGGAGTCAGAAATGTGGGCAGAGTGTAGTCTCTTCTGGCTTCCCAGGCGTGTCTGCCTCTCTGAAGGTTTAGCTCTCCCTCCCACGGGATTTGGGTGCAGAGAACTGTTGATCTGGTCCCTTCAGGTTCAGGCGGTGTCTGGGTCGCAGGGGACCTGCAGCTCCAGTGCCCTTATCTACCGGTTCCTAGAGTCCGTATACAGTTTCCTCTTGGGCCAGGGATGTGGGCAGGGGTGGGTAGTATTGGTGGTATCTTCTACTCTGCAGTCTCAGGAGTGTCCACCTGTCCGGGTGGTGAGCTCTCTCTCTCACGGGGTTTGGGAACAGTCCATATATTTCTTTTATGAGAAATTAGCACCTCCAAAAATTAGATGAGCACATTTTAAATTTGCCTCATAAAAGAGTACATTAAGTTTTATTTTTAAGTGCATTATGACCTTCAATTAATATTTTCAAGTTGTTTGTATTATTTTACAAAATCTAATACTCGCAAGTGTTTTCTTAAAACAGTGTAATAGTTGAACCCAAGCTGTACCCAGTCAAACACTTTGCCACTGAGATGCATACCTTACCTGCATTCCTTTAACATAGCAAAATAAAATATAATAAAACAGAAATTATCATGTTAAGGTTGGACAAGACATACCAACAGAAGGAAAAGAGGCCAAGGCCAAGAGAAGGAGCAACAATCAGAGACTGACTTATGCACACACTCAGAAATCTCATTAAAAAAAAAAAAACACCTAAACTGGAAGCCATACTACATACACAGAGAACCTGGTACTTGTTTCTTCAGTCTCTATGAGTTCATACAGTATTTGAGTTGACTTAAACAACCTTGTTTTCTTGGTGTCCTCTATCCCCTTTGGGTTTTACTCTCTTTCTGCCTTCTTTTCCAAGGGGTTCCCTGGGCTCTATGGGAAGGATTTGTTGGAAACATCCATGTAGGACTGAGTGTTCTCTGTCTAATGTCTGGCTGTGAGTGTGTGTTTGTTCCCATCTGCTGCAGGAGAAGGTTTCTTACAATGGCTGAGCAAGGCACTGATCTATGAGTGTAGTAAAATATCATGAAGAGCCATTTTTCACTACATTTTTTTCTTTCTATTTGTTTTTTTAGAACGGTACTATTTGTTTTTACCCTCAATCCCTGAGCTATCTTGTCTCAGGTTCTTGGTCACCCAAGCAGTGCTGGGTATGGGTTCCATCTCTGGAATGGGTCTTAATTCAAATCAGTTTTTGGTTGGTTACTTCTATAAGCTTCGTGCCATCATTGCCCTAGCAAATCTTGCATATATTACACCATTGTGATAAATAGAGGGTTCAATTTATTTATTGGTTTTTGTTGCAAAGGGAAGCTAAGAATTTAACTCAGGGTGTTGCCAACCTCCCATGGAGATCGTTTCATGCTGAAAATTACACAGAAATCAGTTCTAGACAAGTAACAATGCCCCACACTCAATGTTTTCCTCAGAGGGTGAATTCTCCCACTTTAGTGAGCAAGTTTATTTACTTAAAGTCTCTAAAGCCACACTGTGCTTTCTGGCCTCTAACAGTACTAAGTATGTACTTGGGTGTACACATTTACTGTTTCTTTTTATTTCATATACAACCAACCAGTTATTAGGGAGATGGTATACTATTTGTTTTCTGTCTCTTAGAAAAGTCAAGGCGATATCTTAAGGTGGGAACCTTTATGATAGGAATGAAGCAAAGACCACAGAAGAATACTGCACCCTGACTTGTTTCCTCTGACTTGCTGAGCTACTTTTCTAATACAGTCCAGGCCTAGGCACTGGCATGGCACTGTCCACAAAGTGTGGGGCCTTCCTACATCAATCACCACAAAGAATATGCCCTACAGATATACCCACAAGCCAATCTGATAGAGGCAATTTCTCAATTAAGGTTCCTTCTTTCTAATTGTGTGGGAACTATGCTGGGTTTCTGCCAAGGTGATATAAACAAACCAGCCTCAAACAGAGGGGTAAAGAATAATATTTGCTGATGACCCTTTCAGAAACCCTACCAATTAATACATGATTATATTATAGTCACAACTATAAATGGATATATTTTAACTTAGTGATCAAGTGTTCTGATTATTTCAACTTTTATTTTGTTTTGCACTAATCTGATAATCTAAAGAATTCCATGTTATTCTCACAAAAGTCTATAAGAATCACTTACATAATGGAAGAAGAAATCAGAGAGTTAAGAATGCAGAGTAATGGTCACTAGAATGCAGAAATGCTCCCACATTTCAGGACTTTTATGACAGAGATTAAGCCACATGCATAATTTTCCTTACCTTCTATTTTTTTTTTAATTTTCAAAGTTCTAAATATGCTGGAAAAATAAGTGTCTGGGACCGTTATTGCTGCCCTTAAGTTTTTCTTTTTAGAAACCTTTGTGTTTTTATCTTAAAACACAGGGAACAAGGGCACTCTAGTCTAAGGTATTTTTTCTTAATTTCAAGTTAGAAATTAGAGGCATTTCTACTTTTCTAGTTCATGATCCTTAAGCTTTATTTATTCAAATAACATTTAAGTTTTCTTAGTAATTCTATTAGTTCCACTTGAATAAAATATTTCATGAGTCACTACGCACATCTTTCAAATGAAAACTTAAAGCAATAATTTCAGTTATCTATATTTTGCTGTTAACATTAATGTTATGTTAAATTATATTCCTTATGTAGTCTGTTAATAAAAATCTGCTGAAAGTAAACAATTCATTATTTCAGATACTATGAAAAATTAGCTAACCTATTTTATTGACAATTTGCCAGCCCAAGGTAAATTTTCAGCCTGAGACATCATTCAATGTGGTGTGGAATAAATAAAGGATGTTCATTAATCCTCTAAATGCGTATTTAGTATATGTCATGCCTCAAGCACTATTGTTACTGAGATTCAATTTTTCTTTATTTTCATGGAATCTGGAAGGGAAACATATTATCACAATAGCAACTTGAGAATTATAAATTGTGCGAAAATGCTGTAAGTAAAATTGAGTGACATTACCAGAAAAGTCAGAAAAATGTGGGAGTGATGGTAGACAGTGTAATGATCAAACTGGCAACACTGGAACAGGGGACTTCTCTACCGAACACAACATCTCATCACTGTTGAATTACTCAGACTTTTTCAATAGAAGCAGGTGTCATAGAACCTAAGATTATCAAATAAGCTTCTTTTTAAAAAGATATTTGTTTAGCTCTGTACCCCATTTTTTAATAGGGTTATTTGGTTCTCTGGCATTTAACTACTCTAGTTCTTTGTACATTTTGGATGTAGGATTGGCAAAGATTTTTTCCCATTTGTTGATTGCCTTTTTGTCCTATTGACAGTGTCCTTTGCCTTACAGAATATTTTCAATTTTATGAGGTCCCATTTGTTGATTCTTGATCTTAGAGCATAAGTCAATGTTGTTCTGTTCAGAAATATTTCCCCTGTGCCCAGGTGTTTGAGGCTCTACCCCTACTACTGTGGCTGAGAAACACCTAAAGAAATGTTCAACATCCTTAGATATCAGGGAAATGCAAATCAAAACAATCCTGAGATTCCACCTCACACCAGTGAGAATGGCCAAGATCAAAAACTCAGGTGGCAGCAGATGCTGGCGAGGATGTGAAGAAAGAGGAACACTCCTCCATTGTTGGTGGGAATCCAAGCTGGTGCAATCACTCTGGGGGAAAATTGGAGAAAGGACTCCCTGAGTACACAGCTATACCATTCTTGGGCATATACCCAAAAGATGCTCCAACATATAACAAGGACATATACTCCACTATGTTCATAGCAGCCTTATTTATAAAAGCCAGAACCTGGAAAGAACCCAAATGTCCCTCAACAGAGAAATGGATATAGAAAATGTGGTACCTCTACACAATGGAATATACTACTTAGCTATTAAAAATTTAATTACTTCCTGAAATTTTTAGTCAGATGAAACTTGAAAATATCATCCTGAGTGAGGTAACCCAGTCACATGAGAACACACATGGTATGTACTCACTGATAAGTGGATATTAGGCAAAAGCTTGGAAAACCCATGATATAACAAAGAAGAAGGAAGACAAAAGTGTGGAAACTTCAGTTCTTCTTAAAAGGGGGGAAGAAAATATTCATAGGAGGTATAGGGTGGGAGGGGCTTGGGAGGAAGAGGGGAGGGAAAGAGGAAAAAAGGGGGCTAGAACAGGTTAGGAAGGAGATGGGAATGATACACAGAGGGTCAGGAAATTGAACAGACCTGTGTAGCAATGGGAGATGAGAAACTGGCGGTAACCAACAGAAAGTCCCAGACGCCAGGAAAGCAAAAGGCTCCCAGGACCCAATGGGGATGAGATTAGCTGAAATGCCCAATATGGGGATGGGAGAAACAATAGAGACACTATCCAAAAGTTAGGCAAGGCCACTGGTTGGGGGGTGGGGCCATCAACTAATTTCCAAATTTTTAACCTAGAATTGCTTCTGTCTGAAAGAAAAACAGGGACAAAATATGGAGCAAAGACGGAAAGAAAGGCCATTCAGAGACTGCCCCACCTGGGGATGCATCCCATATGCAAACACCAAACCCAGACAATATTGCTGATGCCAAGAAGTGCTTGCTGACAGGAACCTGATATAGTTGTCTCCTGAGATGCTCTCCCAGAGCCTGACAAATACAGAGGTGGAAGCTTGCAGCCAACCATTGGACTAAGCACAAGGACCCCAATGGAGGAGTCAGAGAAAGACTAAAGGATCTGAAGAGGTTTGCAACCCCATAGGAAGAACAATAATATCAGCCAAGCTGATCTCCCAGAGCTCCCAGTGATTAAACCACCAACCAAAGAATACACATAGAGGGATCCATGGCTCCAGCTGCATATGTAGCAGAGGATGACCTTATCTGGCGTCAGTGGGAGGATAGGTCCTTGGGCCTGTGAAGGGTCAATGCTCCAGTGTAGGGAAATGATAGGGCTGTGAGGTATGACTGGGTGGGTGGGTGGGGGAGCACCCTCATAGAAGCAAGGGGAGGGGAATGGGATAGGGTGTTTGCAGGGGGTTACCAGGAAAGAGGATCACATTTGAAATGTAAATAAATAAAATATCCGATAAAAAATAAAAAAGATATTTTTATTTATTTTTTGATATATCAATGCTTTGCCAGCCTATAGATATGTGCATCAAGTGGTGATTATTGCTCACAGAGGCCATAGGACATCAGATCCTCTGGATATGGAGATAGTGATGGTTATGAGCAACCATGTGGCTGACGAGACCCAAAGCTGAGTTTTGGACAAGAACAGCCACCCTTTCAGCTCCTCGAATCTGTTTCTTGATACTGCTTTTATGTCTGCTGCAGTTTTGCACTCACTAAGGCATGGCTAAGCATAACACCAACCTGTAGGTTCACTTCAGATGAAGACCATGTATTAATTTTCATCCTAGCCACAGTGAAGGAATAGTGACTGTGTTTGGCCTGGCTTCAAAGAAAATGGTAGTAATATAAGACAAAACAGGAATCTATTAAACTCTGATACTCCATTTATGAACTGTGAGACTACTATCTAAAGCATTACAGGGACAAACACAAAACATGGAGTGCCTGCTATGCTATACATGTAGTAGCAACAGCTGCTGAACAGTGATAAGATCTGTCAGCAGTGAGTCTGCCTCCACCACATAGCACACTGCATTGCACATAGTGGGGGCCTGCCCCAGTGAAAATTCTGAAGAGTTGGATGGCCAGTCTTCCATTTTGTTTAAAATAGCATATATTCATATATATATCTTTACTCTGCATTCAATCCCTCTCATGTGGTAATAGTTTATTTCTTAATGATTATTCTATTTCCTTTACTTTTTGAGTTTATATTATAATTAAATCATTTCCCTCTTCCATTCTTCACTTCAACCCTCCTATATTCCATTTCTTGTTCTTTTTCAAATGTATGGCTTTTCCCATCAATTATTGTTGTTCAGACGCGCGTGCGCACACACACACACACACACACACACACACACACACACACACGTTTATGTAAAGACATAAATAAAACTTCTTACTTTCTATGATGCTGTTTTTTTTTCTCATTTTTTATTGGATATTGTCTTTATCTACATGTCCCAGTTTCCCCTCTGGAAAAACCCCATCACATTCCCCCCACTTCCCACCTCCATAAAGGTGCTGTCCCATCCACCTACTCACTCCCTCCTACCTCCCTGCCCTGGCATTCCCATACACTGGGGCATCGAGCCTTCACAGGACCAAAGGGATATCCCCCCATTGATGCCCAACACAGCCAGCCTCTGAAACATATGCAGCCGGAGGCATGGATTTCTCCATATGTACTTTTTGGTTGATGGAGTTCTGTGGGGTCTAGTTGGTTGATATTGTTCTTCCTGTGGGGTGCAACCCACCTCAGCTACATCATTCCAGTCTCTAACTCCTCTATTGGTGACTGCATTCTCAGTTTAATGGTTGGCTGTGGGCACAAGCCTCTATATTTGTTAGGCTCTGGCAGAACCTCTCAGGAGGCAACTAAATCAGGCTTCTGTCAGCATGCACCTCTTGACTTCCCCAATAGTGAATGGGTTTGGAGACCACATGTAGAATAGATCCCCATGTGTGGCAGTCTCTGGATGGCATTTCCTTCAATTTCTGCTCCACACTTTGACTGCATATTTCCTCCTGTTAGTATTTTGCTTCCCCTTCTTTTTGTTTTTATTTTTATATTAGAAAATTTTTATTTATATCTCAAATGTTATCCCCTTTTCTGGTTTCCCATCCATAAAACCCCTATTCCATCCCCCTACCCTTTCTTCTATGAGGGTGTTCCCCCACCCATCCAGCCACTTCTTCCTGCCTCACCACCCTGACATTCCCCTACACTGGGAGGTCCAGCCTTGGCAGAACCAAGGGCTTCTCCTCCCATTGGTGCCCAACAAGGCCATCTTCTGCAATATATGCATCTGGAGCCATGGGTCTGTCCATGTGTAGTCTTTGGGTAGTGGTTTAGTCTCTGGGAGCTCTAGTTGTTGGTATTGTTGTTCTTATGGGGTTGTAAGACCCTTCAGCTCCTTCAATCCTTCCTGTAACTCCTCCGATAGGGACCCTGTTCTCAGTTCAATGGTTGGCTGAGAGTTTCCGCCTCAGTATTTGTAGTGCTTTGACAGAGAATCTCAGAAGACAGCTGTATCAGGCTCCTGTCAGCATGCACTTCTTGACATCAGGAATAATGTCTGTGTTTGGTGGCTGCATATGAGATGCATTCCCATGTGTGGCAGTCTCTGGATGGCCTTTGAGTCTTTACTCCACACTTCATCTCTGGATTTCCTCTTGGGAGTATTTTTCCCCCTTCTAAGAAGGTCTGAAACATCCACATTTTCGCCTTCCTTCTTCTTGAGCTTCATGTGGTCTGTAAATTGTATCTTGGGTATTCTGAGCTTTTGGGCTAATATCTGATTATCAGTGAGTATATACCATGTTTGTGGGTTTTTTGTCTGTTTATTTGTTTGTTTTTGTGATTGGGTTGCCTCACTCAGGAGGATATTGTCTAGCTCCATCCATTTGACTATGAATTTCATGAAATCATTGTTTTCAATAGCTGAGTAGGACTCCATTGTGTAAATATACTACATTTTCCATATCTATTCTCCTGTTGAGGGACATCTGGGTTCTTTCCAGCTCTGGCTATTATAAATAAGCTGCTATGAACATATTGGAACATGTGTCCCTGTTATATGTTGGAGCATCTTTTGGGTATATGCCAAAGAGTGGTATAGCTGGGTCCTCATTTGTCCAAATTTCTAAGGAACTGCCAGACTGATTTCCAGAGCAGTTGTACCAGCTTGCAATCCCACCAACAATGGAGGAGTGTTCCTCTTTCTCCACATCCTTGCCAGCATCTGCTGTCACTTGAGTGTTTCATCTTGGCCATGCTCACTGATGTGAGGTGGAATCTCAGGGTTGTTTTGATTTGCATTTCTTTGATGAGTAAGGATGTTGAACATCTCTTTAAGTGCTTCTCTGCCACTTGGTATTCCTCAGTTGTGAATTCTTTGCTTATCTCTGTACCCCATTTTAATAGGGTTATTTGGTTCTCTGGAGTCTAACTTTGATCGAGAATTATTCTCAACAATAAAAGTACTTCTGGGGGAATAACATTCCCTGATCTCAAGCTGTATTATGGAGCAATTGTGGTAAAAAAAAACTGCATCATATTAATACAGAGACAGGCAGGTAGATTAATGGAATAGAATTGAAGACCCAGAAATGAACCCACACACCTATGGTCACTTGATCTTTGACAAAAGGAGCTTCAACCTTTCAGTGGAAAAAGACAGCATTTTCAACAAATAGTGCTGGTTCAACTCGCTGTCAGCATGAAGAAGAGTGTAAATTGATCCATTCTTATCTCCTTGTGCAAAGCTCAAATCCAAGTGGATCATGGATCTCCATATAAACCAGATACTCTGAAAGTAGTAGAAGAGAAAGTGGAGAAGAGCCTTGAACACAAGGGCACAGGGGAACATTTCCTGAACAGAACACAATGGCTTGTGCTGTAAGATAAACAATTGACAAATGGGACCTCATATGATTGAAAATCTTCTGTAATGCAAAGGACACCATCAATAGGACAAAACAGCAACTAACAGAGTAGAAAAAAGTCTTTACTAATCCTATATCTGAAGACTTTCAGATGAACATCACAAAGAAGTGAAATCAATTAAGGAGAAAACAAGGGGGCTGTTGAGGTATCAAGGGATGAAAACCAAAGGAAAATACAAAGCACATGTGGTGAATTGAATAAGAATGTTCCCTATGGGCAAATGTGTTTGAACACTTGGTCCTTGACTGGTACTGCTGTTTGAACAGGTTTTTGTTGGAAGATGTATGTTATTGGAGGCAGGCTCTGACAATAATCTCCTAAGAATCTGCTTGCAGCCAAATTACAAAATAATGAGCTGATTTCATTTTGGAAGCAATTTAAAGGCAGCATAGTATTGAATCATGCCTATTATTGGTGACTTTTATGAAGTTCTACTACAATGAGCAAGAGCAAGTGGGCCAAAAAGAAATACAAACTGTACTGTTTAAAGAAAAAAAAGAGCACTGGGAAGTGTAATGTTATAGCTAAGCTTTGTGCTGAAAGAGATAAGGATATTAAAACCTATAAAGAGAGTCCAACTCAACACTGGAATGAAGGGAAAGATATCTGGAAAGAAGTATCTCAAGCAATTGATCATCCAGCTTGCAAAAGAAAAGCTAAGGCATTTTCTGATTTTAGAAAACACTGGTTAAAATTTATGCTGCTTATACCCAAAAGATGCTCCAACATATAACAAAGACACATGCTCCACTATGTTCATAGCAGCCTTATTTATAATAGCCAGAAGCTGGAAAGATCCCAGATGCCCTTCAACAGAGGAATGGATACAGAAAAATGTGGTACATCTACACAATGGAATATTACTCAGCTATCAAAAACAATAACTTTATGAAACTCATAGGCAAATGGATGGAACTGGAAAATGTCATCCTGAGTGAGGTAACCCAATCACAGAAAAACACACATGGTATGCACTCGTTGATACGTGGATATTAGCCCAAATTCTCGAATTGCCCTAGATGCACAGAACACATGAAAGTCAGGAAGGATGACCGAAATGCAAATGCTTCACTCCTTCTTTAAAAGGGGAACAAGAATACCCTTGGGAGGGGATAAGGAGGCAAAGTTTAGAACAGAGGCTGAAGGAACGCCCATTCAGAGCCTGCCCCACATGTGGCCCATACATATACAGCCACCCAATTAGACAAGATGGATGAAGCAAAGAAGTGCAGGCTGACAGGAACCGGATGTTTATCTCTCCTGAGAGACACAACCAGAATATGGTAAATACATAGGCGAATGCCAGCAGCAAACCACTGAACTGAGAACGGGATAGGAATCAGAGAAAGGACTGAAGGGGCTTGAGGCCCCTTATGAACAACAACGTCAACCAACCAGAGCTTCCAGGGACAAAGCCACTACCCAAAGACTATACATGGACTGATCCTGGGCTCCAACCTCATAGGTAGCAATGAAAAGCCTAGTAAGAGCACCAGTGGAAGGGGAAGCCCTTGGTCCTGCCAAGACTGAACCCCCAGTGAACGTGATTGTTGGGGGGAGGGTGGTAATGGGGGGAGGATTGGGAGGGGAACACCCATATGGAATGGGATGGGGAGGGGTTAGGGGGATGTTGGCATGGAAACCAAAAAAGGGAATAACATTTGAAATATAAATCAGAAATACCCAGTTTAATAAAGATGGAAAAAAATATTCTGCGGCTAATGTGACTCAGGGAGTCCAGGTTCCATTCCAAACTGACAGCCAAAGTTGGGAGATGTCATGCACAAGATGGTGGCTGTAGATGCATAAAGAGACATGAGTGACAGGGTTGTATATGATCCCTTTGTGGCTTCAGAATACTGCTGAATCCAGGCAGTTTATGGTGGAGGAGTCCCTGCATTACAGGACCAGAGAAGCTAAAGTGGGCATTGCATGAAGCTATAAAAATAAAGCTTTGTTTATTCCAAAACATTGGAGATGCCAAAGCAGTAGGATATCTGCCAAAGACATCTAAAGACAGGACACGAAACTGGCGCAAGAGAGTTGTATGTGCTGCAGTACAAGCTGGTGGAGTGGAGCCATCTAAGCCCTTTGATATCAGACATAGAGATTGAGGATGTGGTGTTTGCCAAGCTAGGTTTTCATCTTGTTTGACACTAGCATTTCTTTTCTATGCCTCCCTTCCCTTCTTTTGGAATGGTAATGTATAACTTTTGCCATTTGTGCTAGTATCTTGTATCTTGCCTTTTGATTTTAGAGTAAGGTACAATTAAAAGATTGCCCTCAGTCTCAAAATAGACCTTGCACTTGGAGCTTTTAAGCAGTATTTAGACTGAAAACTGTGAGAACTTTCGAAATTGGACTAAATCAGTTTTACGTTATGAAATTGCTTATACTCTATGGCAGTGGCTCTCATCCTTCTTGACACTGTGGCAGTACAGTGCCTCATGTTGTGATGACCTCCAACCATGAGATTATTTTCATTGCTACTTTTAACTGTAACTTTGCTACCGTTATGAATTGTAATGTAAATATCTGATATACAGGATGGTCTCTGGCAATCCATGTCAAAGAGTCATTTGACTCTCTGCAAAGTGGTCATGGCCTCAAAGGGTTCTTGGTAGTGGGATATGGTGGTTTGGATGATAATGTCTCCTACAGTCTCATGTATTTGAACATTTGTTTCTCAGTTCGTGGCACTGTTTTGATAGGTTTAAGAGGTATGACCTTTGCTGGGGGGAAGCATGTCACTGGAGATGCTTTGAGAATCTAAAAACTCCTCTCATTTGCAGTGGCTTTTTAGTTTATGCTTGCAATTCAAAATGTGAGCTTTTAGCTTCATTCCACCATGCCTGCTGCTTGCTGCCACTCATGTATGTCTGTTGTGACAGACCCTTATCTTTCTGGAATCATAACCCTAAATAAACTTGGTCTACAAGAAAATGACTTGGCTGTATTGTTTTATCATAACCACTGAACATTAATCAATATAGCCCACCAGGCAGAACAAGGACATAGTGTTCTTCTGGACCAAGTAGACTGGTGTGATGAATGCTTTTTATAGGAATTATGTTTTTAAAAGACACAAAATTGATGAAAAGAAAAGTAGCCTAAATCATCATAGACATCTATCCTTCATAACTGGCCCAACTTGAGACCCATCCCATGGGCAAGCACCAATCCCTAACACTATTAATGATACTCTGTTATCCTTGCAGAATCTATCATAAATGTCCTCTGAGATCCTCCACCCACCCACAGGTGACTGAAAAAGATGCAGAGACCCACAGCCAAACATTGGACTGAGCTCAGGAATTTGTATGAGAGAGTTGGGGGAAGGGTTGAGGGCCCTGGAACAGACAGGGACTCCACAGGGACAGGGACTCCACAGGAAGACCAATAGAACCAACTAACCTGGATTCTTTGGGGCTCTCAGAGGCTGAACCACTAACCAAAGAGCACACACATGCTGGACCTAGGTATGTTGACACCTAGCACTGGCAAAGAGCATACCTAGGCCTGCTGCACATATGTAGCAGATGTGTAGCTCTGTCCTCATGTGGGTTCCAGAACAGCTGGAGGAGGGGCTGTCCCTAAAACTGTTGCCCGTCTGTGGAATAGATTCCCCTATCTGGGCTTCCTTGTCTGGACTCAGTGGGAGAGGATGGGCCTAGTCATGTAGAGACATGATAAGCCAGGGTGTAGTATATGGAGGGGGACCTCCACCATCTCAGAGGAGAAGGGGATTGGGAATGGGGAGGGACAGTGTGTGTATGAACAAGGAGGAGGGGCAGCAGTGATCAGGATATTAAGTCAATAAATATAAATAAATAGGAATAAACCTTACTAGAAAAAGTGAAAAAGAAAAAGAACAAAATTTATAATTTGGACTTCTACTAAATTTATATCACTTTCATAACATTACGAATTTGAAAATCCTTAAATCAGGTCATCTAGAAAGCTAGGATCATCTGGACCCTGACCTTTTTCTCTCCTTATCTCCTTATCCAATGTTAAGTGAACCTCAGTGAAAGCCAAGGTCAGAAGAAAGAGTGGGTAGGACAGAAGCCAGCAGTCCAGAAATTTAGAACAGATACTGAATAGAACAAATTTGAATATGTTTAATAGCTAGGGCTTCCTTCAGCAGATTAGATTTATTTTACTTCATGCAGAGACATTAAAGACATTCTCTGTGGGTTATTAAAGTGCATCCTTCTTTCTGTGATCTCAGTCTATGCCTTGTGTTCCTTTTGAAACCTGAGCTCGGTGAGGCCTGGTATGACTCCCTGGCTGGGTTGAAGTTTCCTGTTGTTCACTCTCTGATATTTTATATATTTCAGTGTTTAAGATAATAGAAATCAAACAAACATAGACTCATCACTTTATTTATTAAACATCTTGAAAGGCACAGAAAGTCACCAACTTTCCTAAATCTTTTATTAATCTTTCGTCAAAAAATCTCTGCTAAGCAAACACAAACTGATTATTTCTCCCCCCTCTCCCCAGATTTCCAGGTTGAAGTGTCTTTATTCACTGAGCCCATCTCACCAGCCTGAGTTCTGCATTTTATTTTTTTAATCATTAATAATTTTTTACAGTCCAGTTGTTATCCCCTCCTGTACTGCCTTCCCACAATTCCTCATCCCATTTCTCCTCCCCATCTCAAAGAAGATATCCCAATCCCCACACTCCCCCCACACCTCACCAGGCCTCCCCACTCCCTGAGGCCTCAAGTCTCCCAAGGGTTAGATGCATCTTCTCTCACTGAGGCCAGATCAATCAATCAGTCCTCTGCTGTACATGTGCCAGGAGCCTCATGTCAGCTGCTGTATGCTGCCTGGTTAGTGGCTCAGTGTTTGAGAGATCTCAGGATCCAGATTAGTTCAGACTCCTTGTCTTCTTCCTATGGTCTCCCTCCTCCACAACTTCCAGTCTTTTCCTAATTCAACCACAGGAGTCCCCAACTTCAGTCCATTGGTTGGGGGTAAGTATCTGCTTCTGTCTCAGTCTTCTACTTGTTGGGCTTCTCACAGGGCAGCCATGCTAGGCTCCTCTCTGTAAGCATACCTTAGCATCAGTAATAGCATCAGGCCTTGGAGCCTACCCTTGAGATGGGTCTCAATTTGGGCCAGTCACTGAACCTCCTTTCCCTCAGTCTCTTCTCCATTTTTGTCCCTGCAGTTGTTTTAGACAGGAACAATTCTGGATCAGGGTTTTTGACTGTGGGATGGCAACTCCATCCCTCCACTTGATGCCCTGTCTTTTTACTGGAAGTGGGTTCTACAAGCTCCCTCTCTTTACTAATGGGCTTTTTATTTAAGGTTCCTTTGAGTCCTGAGATTCTCTCACCTACCAGGTCTCTGGTACATTCTCAAGTGTCCCCCCACTTCCAACATCCTGAGGTTTCATATTTCCATTCGATCTGCTTTTGGGGCTTTACTCCTATTCCCCCCAATACTTAATCATGTTCCCCTTTTCCCCTCTCTCTCTTCTCTCCCACCCAGATACCTCCCTCCTTCTGCCTTCTGCCCTTTGCTTTCTTCATCCTCCCAAGTGGGATAGAAGCATCCTCACTTGGGTCCTCAAACTAAAGATTTCTAACAGTCTCATTTCACAAAACCACTAAAGACTCCTTTGGGTCCCAGAGGCTATTTGTCTTCTAGACAACAACCTCCATTCTGAGTTCTTAAAAATAGAAATGTGGCAAGGACCAGTCTTAGCTTGGAGAGAGGTTCTGAGAAGAAAATGTCTGGGAACAGCAAAAATGAACAACTGGAAGTCAAAGTTAAATTGTGGGTCAAAGCTGGCCACCTTTATTCTGTTCGAGAGACAGCTTTATGGATTGGTTTTTTTATTGGTATACTTTCTCTGGATGTCTCTGGTCAGTTCTCTGTCGACACAGCTTTCTCTTGCTATTCTCTGCTCGAGACAGTACTCCAAGCAGTTCTCTTTTGTTACTCTAAAAAATTACCCTGGATAACTCACCTCTTACAGATCATAAACCCAGTCTTTTATTTTACATATCAATCCAATCATTTACTCCAGGTTCCCTTTTGATTATCCTATGAATCCTGAGTCCCCAGCCCTTTGATTATTAAAATTCAGCATGCATACATTTTCTTTTAATACTGCAAAAGAATTCAGAGATCTTCCTGCCTCTGTTAAACACAGATGATAAACTAGCTGAGTGGGACCCAGTCCAGAAATTACCATTTCTACACCTGTGCCTAACTGTCTCAGCCCCAGGCTGACCCTGAATTTAGGAATCTGTTTGCCTTTGTAAGTATAAACAAAAACAACAATAACTTAGCTGTGTATCATCTCTTGTGATCACCACTCCCTAAATCCATCTCATTCCTTAGTATCTTTCCTTTTGTTTGTTTGTTTGTTTGTTTCTTTTCTTTTTCTTTTTTTTATTGGATGTTTTTATTTACATTTCTAATGTTTTCCCCTTTCCCTGTTTCCTGTCTGTAAATACTCTATCCCACCCTATCCCATCTCCCTCTCCCTTCTTCTATGAGGGTGTTACCTCCCAACCACCCACCCCTTCCTGGCTCCTTGCCCTGACTGACAAGTTGGCTTCCAAAACAGCTGCTGCTTTTGTTCCTTTAGATTTGTGAAGCCCTTCATAATTCATATTGCATCCTTATATTTTGCACTTTGAGAAATTATATATTTTTGAACCCATGTTTTTAGAGTTCTTTTCCACAGCCTTAAAGACTGTTTTGAGGTCCCCAGAATTTGCCATTTCACTGAGTTGTTAGCTACATCTTCTCTACTCAGACTAGTGTTGTCTCTGATTATCAGGAATCAGTAACGTTAACAGGCAGGACATATCTTGAAGGAGGAATGTAAAATATGTACATTATTATACAAACAAGCCTTATGCCCACAGTAGCCATTGATGTTCTTGGAAGCCCACACATGCTGGCCCTGACTCAGGGGCAGGAACCATAACATTTCGTCCTTACCAAGGTCATTCCAAACCAGCAAAAATGAATTTGCCTTCTGTTCCTCTAGCTTTCTGTTTATTCCAGTCATATTTTCTATAAAGAGATAAAAACTATATCTTATTAGACTTTGTGAAGTTAGAAGGGCCAGACTTACACAGACTCACTTGTCAACACTGTTTTTCTTTTCGTTCCCTTTTTACTTTTATTGAAAATTATTCTCTCATACTATATATCCTGCTTAGTTTCCCTCAGTTCCTCCCCACTGACCTCCAGAGCTAGCTTTTTTTCTATATCTCATAAAAGGCTGCTAAAAGATAACAAGCAAACATGGCAAAATTATAAGAAAATGAAGCACAAGCTTTCATATTGAAGTTGGATATGGCAACCCAGCAGTAGGAAAAGCAGTTTCAAAAGCAGGCATAAGTGTCAGAGACCCACTTATTTTCTCCATCAGAAGGGCCATAAAAATATATGTGGAGTACCTGATACCAGCTATGTCCACCCTGTCCTTGCTGCTTCATTTTTCTTTCTTTCTTTCTTTCCTTTTTTTAGCTCATATGTCCCTTGCTTAGTTGATTCAAAAGGCCTTGTTCTCCTGGTACCTTCCATCCCCTCTGGCTCTTAGAATCTCCATGGGATTCCCTGAGCTCTGAGAGGAGAGATTTGATGGAGAACTGCCATTTAGATTCTCTATGTAATGGAAAGGCTATGGGTCTCTGCATCTGTCCCCATCTGCTGTCAAAGGAAGCCTCTCTGATGATGACTGGATAAGACACTGATCTATGAGTATAGAAGAATACCATTAGGAGTTCTTTTATTGATATGTTATTTTGACCAGCTGTGTTTGGTTTTACATTAGATCTCTGGATATCTGGTCTCTGCTTCTTGGTTATGCTAGCAGGGTCATATATGGGTCCATCCTTGTGGGGTGGGCCTTAGGTCAAAGCAGATATTTGTGGGTTACTCCCATGATAGCCTTAGCTAGCATATTTTGCAGGCAGAACAGACTATAGGTCAAAAGTTTCATGACTGGATTGGTATCCATGACCCCCTGCCCCACACACACCTTTGCAAGTACCTTCCTGCATCAGAGAGACTAGAATGTATGGATGAGGGCTCCATATATGCATCAGCTCGACTTCTCTATGTTCAATGAATTGAGTGGTGTAGTCCTGAGCAACGAAGACAAGTTATTTGTTTTCATAGAATAATCCTTTGTCTTAGCAAGGGTCTCAGTTGTTTGAGGATTTCCTTGGCCAACAACTCAATTGAACACAACAGAGTCCCACCACTGGAAACCTTGCCTGGCAAAAAGAGATGGTCAGCTGAGACTAGGTGTCCCCCATTACCAGGAGTCTTCATTAAGCTCTCCTTCAGAGATTCTAGGCAGTTTTCCCTGTATAGGTTTCCACATCAACCCCCTCCAATTCCAGCCATTTCTACTTGTGTTCTCTCCCTCCTCCTCATCTCCCTCCCCCCAGGTGATTACCCTACTCCCATTCCTATTCACTCCCAGTAAGAGTGGCTTAAATTTATTTTATTTCTAGTTCCTAGGGTGATACATACATTATGCACCCCCTTTAACCAACCTCTCTTGGTCTATGGATTGTAATTTCCTTATAATCTATTTCATGGCTAATATCCACGTATAAGTGAATGCATGCTTATTTAACTTTCTGAGTCAGTTACCTCCCTCAATGTTTTTTTTCTAGTGTCATTCATTCACCTGTAAATTTCATGATGTCATTTTTAACAGCCAAGTAATATTCCATTGTGTAAATGTACCACTTTTCTAAAAATCCATTTTTCTGTTAAGGGACATCTAGGTTTTTACAGTTTCTGGCTATTATAAATAAGGTTGTAATAAACATAATTGAGCAAGTGTTCTTGTGTTCCATGGAGTGTCCCTTTGGGTATCTGTCTAAGAATGTTATATCTTGGTCTGGAGGTGGATTGATTTCTATATTCAGGAGCTGCTATACTAATGTCTAAAATGACTGAAGAAGTTTGCAGTCCCATGCAATGGAGGAGTGTTCTCCTTGCTCCACAGCCTTGCCAGCATGAGCAGTAACTTTTGTTACTGACCTTAGCCATTCTGACTGGTATAAGATGGAATCTCAAAGTAGCTTTAATTTCCATTTCTTTGATAGTGAAGGATGTTGAATATTTTTTTAAATTTGTTTCTCAGCCATTTCATTTTTCTCTACTGAGAAATATCCTCTTAGATCTTAACATATTTTTTTTGTTTTTGTTTTTTTTTGTTTGTTTTTTCTTTTTTTTTTTTATTAACTTGAATATTTCTTATATACATTTCGAGTGTTATTCCCTTTCCCGGTTTCCGGGCAAACATCCCCTTCCCCCCCCCCCTTCCTTATGGGTGATCCCCTCCCCACCCTCCCCCCATTGCCGCCCTCCCCCCGACAGTCTAGTTCACTGGGGGTTCAGTCTTAGCAGGACCCAGGGCTTCCCCTTCCACTGGTGCTCTTACTAGGATATTCATTGCTACCTATGAGGTCAGAGTCCAGGGTCAGTCCATGTATAGTCTTTAGGTAGTGGCTTAGTCCCTGGAAGCTCTGGTTGCTTGGCATTGTTGTACATATGGGGTCTTGAGCCCCTTCAAGCTCTTCCAATTCTTTCTCTGATTCCTTCAACGGGGGTCCTATTCTCAGTTCAGTGGTTTGCTGCTGGCATTCGCCTCTGTATTTGCTGTATTCTGGCTGTGTCTCTCAGGAGCGATCTACACTTCTGCACTTCTTGCTTCATCCATCTTGTCTAATTGGGTGGCTGTATATATATGGGCCACATGTGGGGCAGGCTCTGAATGGGTGTCCTTCAGTCTCTGTTTTAATCTTTTGCCTCTCTCTTCCCTCCCAAGGGTATTCTTGTTCTCCTTTTAAAGAAGGAGTGAAGCATTCACATGTTGATCATCCGTCTTGAGTTTCATGTGTTCTGTGCATCTAGGGAAATTCAAGCATTTGGGCTAATATCCACTTATCAATGAGTGCATACCATGTGTCTTTTTCTGTGATTGGGTTAGCTCACTCAGGATGATATTTTCCAGTTCCAACCATTTGCCTTGCACGAATTTCATAAAAGTCGTTGTTTTTGATAGCTGAGTAATATTCCATTGTGTAGATGTACCACATTTTTCTGTATCCATTCCTCTTTGAAGGGCATCTGGGTTCTTTCCAGCTTCTGGCTATTATAAATAAGGCTGCTATGAACATAGTGGAGCACGTGTCTTTGTTATATGTTGGGACATCTTTTGGGTATATGCCCAGGAGAGGTATAGCTGGATCCTCAGGCAGTTCAATGTCCAATTTTCTGAGGAACCTCCAGACTGATTTCCAGAATGGTTGTACCAGTCTGCAACCCCACCAACAATGGAGGAGTGTTCCTCTTTCTCTGCATCCGCGCCAGCATTTGCTGTCACCTGAGTTTTTGATCTTAGCCATTCTCACTGGTGTGAGGTGAAATCTCAGGGTTGTTTTGATTTGCATTTTCCTGATGACTAAAGATGTTGAACATTTCTTTAGGTGTTTCTCAGCCATTCGCATTCCTCAGCTGTGAATTCTTTGTTTAGCTCTGAACCCCATTTTTTAATAGGGTTATTTGTCTCCCTGCTAATCTAACTTTTGAGTTCTTTGTATATTTTGGATATAAGGCCTCTATCTGTTGTAGGATTGGTAAAGATCTTTTCCCAATCTGTTGGTTGCCGTTTGTCCTAACCACAGTGTCCTTTGCCTTACAGAAGCTTTGTAGTTTTATGAGATCCCATTTGTCAATTCTTGATCTTAGAGCATAAGCCATTGGTGTTTTGTTCAGGAAATTTTTTCCAGTGCCCATGTGTTCCAGATGCTTCCCTAGTTTTTCTTCTATTAGTTTGAGTGTGTCTGGTTTGATGTGGAGGTCCTTGATCCACTTGGACTTAAGCTTTGTACAGGGTGATAAGCATGGATCGATCTGCATTCTTCTACATGTTGACCTCCAGTTGAACCAGCACCATTTGCTGAAAATGCTATCTTTTTTCCATTGGATGGATTTGGCTCCTTTGTCAAAAATCAAGTGACCATAGGTGTGTGGGTTCATTTCTGGGTCTTCAATTCTATTCCATTGGTCTATCTGTCTGTCTCTGTACCAATACCATGCAGTTTTTATCACTATTGCTCTGTAATACTGCTTGAGTTCAGGGATAGTGATTCCCCCTGAAGTCCTTTTATTGTTGAGGATAGTTTTAGCTATCCTGGGTTTTTTGTTATTCCAGATGAATTTGCAAATTGTTCTGTCTAACTCTTTGAAGAATTGGATTGGTATTTTGATGGGGATTGCATTGAATCTGTAGATCGCTTTTGGTAAAATGGCCATTTTTACTATATTAATCCTGCCAATCCATGAGCATGGGAGATCTTTCCATCTTCTGAGGTCTTCTTCAATTACTTTCTTCAGTGTCTTGAAGTTCTTATTGTACAGATCTTTTACTTGCTTGGTTAAAGTCACACCGAGGTACTTTATATTATTTGGGTCTATTATGAAGGGTGTCGTTTCCCTAATTTCTTTCTCGGCTTGTTTGTCCTTTGTGTAGAGGAAGGCTACTGATTTATTTGAGTTAATTTTATACACAGCCACTTTGCTGAAGTTGTTTATCAGCTTTAGTAGTTCTCTGGGGGAACTTTTGGGATCACTTAAATATACTATCATATCATCTGCAAATAGTGATATTTTGACTTCTTCTTTTCCGATCTGTATCCCCTTGACCTCCTTTTGTTATCTGATTTCTCTGGCTAGAACTTCAAGAACTATATTGAATAATTAGTTAGATAGGGGGCAGCCTTGTCTAGTCCCTGATTTTAGTGGGATTGCTTCAAGTTTCTCTCCATTTAGTTTAATGTTAGCAACTGGTTTGCTGTATATGGCTTTTACTATGTTTAGGTATGGGCCTTGAATTCCTATTCTTTCCAGGACTTTTATCATGAAGGGGTGTTGAATTTTGTCAAATGCTTTCTCAGCATCTAATGAAATGATCATGTGGTTTTGTTCTTTCAGTTTGTTTATATAATGGATCACGTTGATGGTTTTCCATATATTAAACCATCCCTGCATGCCTGGGATGAAGCCTACTTGATCATGGTGGATGATTGTTTTGATGTGCTCTTGGATTCGGTTTGCCAGAATTTTTGTTGAGTATTTTTTAGGCGATGTTCATAAGGGAAATTGGTCTGAAGTTCTCTTTCTTTGTTGGGTCTTTGTGTGGTTTAGGTATAAGAGTAATTGTGGCTTTATAGAAGAAGTTCGGTAGTACTCCATCTGTTTCAATTTTGTGGAATAGTTTAGATAATATTGGTATGAAGTCTTCTATGAAGGTCAGATAGAATTCTGCACTAAACCCGTCTGGACCTGGGCTCTTTTTGGTTGGGAGACCTTTAATGACTGCTTCTATTTCCTTAGGAGTTATGGGGTTGTTTAACTGGTTTATCTGTTCCTGATTTAACTTCGGTACCTGTTATCTGTCTAGGAAATTGTCCATTTCCTGAAGATTTTCAAGTTTTGTTGAATATAGGCTTTTATAGTAAGATCTGATGATTTTTTGAATTTCCTCTGAATCTGTAGTTATGTCTCCCTTTTCATTTCTGATTTTGTTAATTTGGACACACGCTCTGTGTCCTCTCGTTAGTCTGGCTAAGGGTTTATCTATCTCGTTGATTTTCTCAAAGAACCAACTTTTAGTTCTGTTGATTCTTTCTATGGTTCTTTTTTGTTTCTACTTGGTTGATTTCAGCTCTGAGTTTGATTATTTCCTGCCTTCTACTCCTCCTGGGTGTATTTGCTTCTTTTTGTTCTAGAGCTTTTAGGTGTGCTGTCAAGCTGCTGACATATGCTCTTTCCTGTTTCTTTCTGCAGGCACTCAGCGCTATGAGTTTTCCTCTTAGCACAGCTTTCATCGTGTCCCATAAGTTTGGGTATGTTGTACCTTCATTTTCATTAAATTCTAAAAAGTTTTTAATTTCTTTCTTTATTTCTTCCTTGACCAGGTTATCATTGAGTAGAGCATTGTTCAATTTCCACGTATATGTGTGGGATTCTTCCCTTATTGTTATTGAAGACCAGCTTTAGGCCGTGGTGGTCCGATAGCACGCATGGGATTATTTCTATCTTTCTGTACCTGTTGAAGCCCGTTTTTTGACCAATTATATGGTCAATTTTGGAGAAAGTACCATGAGGAGCTGAGAAGAAGGTATATCCTTTTGCTTTAGGGTAGAACGTTCTATAAATATCCGTTAAGTCCATTTGGCTCATGACTTCTCTTAGTCTGTCTACGTCTCTGTTTAATTTCTGTTTCCATGATCTGTCCATTGATGAGAGTGGGGTGTTGAAATCTCCTACTATTATTGTGTGAGGTGCAATGTGTGTTTTGAGCTTTAGTAAGGTTTCTTTTACGTACGTAGGTGCCCTTGTATTTGGGGCATAGATATTTAGGATTGAGAGTTCATCTTGGCGGATTTTTCCTTTGATGAATATAAAGTGTCCTTCCTTATCTTTTTTGATGACTTTTAGTTGAAAATTGATTTTATTTGATATTAGAATGGCTACTCCAGCTTGCATCTTCCGACCATTTGCTTGGAAAGTTGATTTCCAGCCTTTCACTCTGAGGTAGTGCCTGTCTTTGTCTCTGAGGTGTGTTTCCTGTAGGCAGAAGAATGCAGGGTCCTCGTTGCCTATCCAGTTTGTTAATCTATGTCTTTTTATTGGGGAGTTGAGGCCATTGATGTTGAGAGATATTGAGGAGTAGTGATTATTGCTTCCTGTTATATTCATATTTGGATGTGAGGTTATGTTTGTGTGCTTTTCTTCTCTTTGTTTTGTTGCCAAGACGATTAGTTTCTTGCTTCTTCTAGGGTATAGCTTGCCTCCTTATGTTGGGCTTTACCATTTATTATCCTTTGTAGTGCTGGATTTGTAGAAAGATATTGTGTAAATTTGGTTTTGTCATGGAATATCTTGGTTTCTCCATCTATGTTAATTGAGAGTTTTGCAGGATACAGTAGCCTGGGCTGGCATTTGTGTTCTCTTAGGGTCCTTATTACATCAGTCCAGGATCTTCTGGCCTTCATAGTTTCTGGCGAAAAGTCTGGTGTGATTCTGATAGGTCTGCCTTTATATGTTACTTGACCTTTTTCCCTTACTGCTTTTAATATTCTTACTTTATTTTGTGCGTTTGGTGTTTTGACCATTATGTGACGGGAGGTGTTTCTTTTCTGTTCCAATCTATTTGGAGTTCTGTAGGCTTCTTGTATGCCTATGGGTATCTCTTTTTTTAGGTTAGGGAAGTTTTCTTCTATGATTTTGTTGAAGATATTTACTGGTCCTTTGAGCTGGGAGTCTTCACTCTCTTCTATACCTATTATCCTTAGGTTTGATCTTCTCATTGAGTCCTGGATTTCCTGTATGTTTTGGACCAGTAGCTTTTTCTGCTTTACATTATCTTTGACAGTTGAGTCAATGATTTCTATGGAATCTTCTGCTCCTGAGATTCTCTCTTCCATCTTTTGGATTCTGTTGGTGAAGCTTGTATCTACAGCTCCTTGTCTCTTCTTTTGGTTTTCTATATCCTGGATTGTTTCCATGTGTTCTTTCTTGATTCCTTCTATTTCCATTTTTAATTCCTTCAACTGTTTGATTGTGTTTTCCTGGAATTCTTTCAGGGATTTTTTTGTCTCCTCTCTATGGGCTTCTACTTGTTTATTTATGTTTTCCTGGAATTCTTTCAGGCATTTTTGTGTCTCCTCTCTATGGGCTTCTACTTGTTTATTTATGTTTTCCTGGAATTCTTTCAGGCATTTTTGCGATTCCTCTCTGTAGGCTTCTACTTGTTCTCTAAGCGAGTTCTTCACGTCTTTCTTGAAGTCCTCCAGCATCATGATCAAATATGATTTTGAAACTAGATCTTGCTTTTCTGGTGTGTTTGGATATTCCATGTTTGTTTTGATGGGAGAATTGGGCTCCGATGGTGCCATGTAGTCTTGGTTTCTGTTTCTTGGGTTCCTGTGCTTGCCTCTCGCCATCAGATTATCTCTAGTGTTACTTTGTTCTGCTATTTCTGACAGTGGCTAAACTGTCCTATAATCCTGTGTGTCAGGAATGCTGTAGACCTGTTTTCCTCTCTTTCAGTCAGTTATGGAGACAGAGTGTTCTGCTTTCGGGCGTGTAGTTTTTTCTCTCTACAGGTCTTCAGGTGTTCCTGTGGACCTGTGTCTTGAGTTCACCAGGCAGGTCACTTGCAGCAGAAAAGTTGGTTTTACCTGTGGTCCCGAGGCTCAAGTTCGCTCGCCAAGTGCTGCCCACGGGCTTTCCGAGGCGGCAGCAACCAGGAAGATCTGCACCGCCCTTTCCGGGAGCCTCCGTGCACCAGGGTTCCAGATGGAGTTTGGTGTTTTCCTCTGGAATCAATAATGTGTGCAGAGAGCTGTGTCTTCTGGTTTCGCAGGCGTGTCTGCCTCTCTGAAGGTTTAGCTCTCCCTCCCACGGGATTTGGGTGCAGAGAACTGTTTATCCGGTCTGTTTCCTTCAGGTTCGGGCGGTGTCTCAGGCAGGGGTCCTGCCGCTCCTGGGCCCTCCCCCACGGGCACCCAGAGGCCTTATATAGTTTCCTCTTGGGCCAGGGATGTGGGTAGGGGTGGGCAGTGTTGGTGGTCTCTTCCGCTCTGCAGCCTCAGGAGTGCCCACCTGACCAGGCAGTGAGGTCTCTCTCCCACGGGGTCTGGGAGCAGAGACAACATATTTTTAACTATATCATTTTCTTGTTTGGTATCTATTTTCTTGAGTTCTTTATGTATTTTGGATATTAATCCTCTATTAAATCATCCAACACCCCTTTATAACAAATGTCCTGGGGAGATTAGAATTACAAGAGACATAACACAATTAAAGCAGAATACTAGGTAAGCTGCCTACAGAGTTTTGCTTCTCATTCTCTACTCCAGATTCAATCCTCCAATCTCATCTCTAATGCTGTAACAAAACAGCAGCCATAGCCTTTCTTCACCCTGTTCACATCTTCTGTGGACCTCATAAACAACCCTTTCCTAATTTCCCTCCACTTACTTGTTCTTTGTCTCAGACTCCAACTCCAGTGGACAATTCCTGCTAACCAGAGCTACAGGGAAGCTTAAGGCAGATCCAGATCTCCTCTTCTGTTCCTGAGGTCCTCTATTCTCATTCCCAGCTTTTTAGTAGAAAATCTACTGAGGTCTTCCATTTCTCTCTGACCCTATCCCCGAGGGATCACAAAGACCTTCTCCAATATTCCTTCCCCCAACTCACCCCAATTACTTAGCCGCCCAATACCAGCAAGCATTCTCCTTGGTGAACATACTAGGTGATCAGAACAGAAAAATTGGCAATTTATAGATTCACACTCTCTGAAAATCCAGAGGGGAAAGAGAAGCCAAAGAATATAATAGAGGGAGGTCGGTGAAATCTACAGAAGTTCTGAGCAGTGGGGAGGGAGGGCTGCTATTGGTATTCGGTTGCAGCATTGGGGATGAGACTGGGGGATTTGTTCTGTGGGAACAGAGAGAGAGAGAGGAAAAGGTCTATAGCAGCCTACCTGATCTGGTAGGCATGGCCTGTAGGTTAGCAGGGTGTTGTTTGTTGGAGTTGGGAGCTATTCTTTTTTCTGCTAGACTCATGTGTCCCCAGTGGATGACTGCTAGTGTTGGAGGCTGATAATGAAATAATGAGTAAGTTGGGGGAAGGAGGGTTAGATATCTTTGTACACAGTTGGAAGTGGGGTCAGAGAGCAAAGGGAAATTGTAGTGGGTTTCCTTCTATAGTGCTAGGAATGCGTGTGGGAGTTGGGTCTCAGGAACAGCAATATAGGTGTGGATTCTTTCAACCTACTTTTTGCTCTGGGAGGAGAAGTTCTTGAATTAGCAAAGTGTGCCTGTTGTGGTTGTGGTTTGGGACAAAGCAACAAGTTAGGGGGAGTTAAAAACAGAAAGATCTGTGGGATCCACAAGAGATTTGAGCCTTGGGTGGGTGTTTGGGAGGCTACCAAAGGTGTTCTCACTATAGAGTGGCATATAAGATTGGAACTGGGGGAACAGAGAAAAAGGAATTATCTGAGAGCAGTCAGCCTGGTTTTCTTTATTCAAGTCACTGGTTTTTCAAGTCACTCTTGTGCCCTGTGAATTGCTACATATCTGGTACCCTGAAATATTTCATGACCAAAGCAAGAATATAGTGTTAGTTCAGTGAATGAATAAATTACCAGGAACACACATATAAATATGATATATATGACAAATGAATGTAATTGAAACATTGTACTTCTTGGTTAGGGACTTACATTTTAGGTATTTAATTTTTATACATTTACACACACATATACTTTTTCCATAAAAATGTTAGAACACTAATGATAGAGTTAATGATAGAGTCTTTCTCTTATCATTGCCATTTTCTTAGGCATTATACTATATCAATAAAATTATTTTAATAACCACATATATACACAAATTCTCCATTACACTTAGTAATTTTTTAATAATCATTTCTAGGTGTCATGAGCTCCTTAGATTTTGTTAACATGACACAAGCCATGGTTATCTGGAGAGAAGGAACTTCAATAGAGACAACAGCTTTTTCAAATTGACTTTTAAGCAAGACTGTGAGGTCATTTTCCTGATTAATGACTGATACAGAAGGATCACTGGGGACTGTGCCATCTCTAGAATGGCAGTCCTGGATTGTCTAAGAAAACAGGCTGAGCTAGTCATGCCATAGGGAGTAAACCATTGGGCAGAGTTGCTCACAGAAAAGACCTCTTCTTCAGGTTCTGCTTCCAGATTTGTGCTTTATGTTTCTGCCCTGATTTTCTTCATAATGAAATGTATGTTATAAGCTTAAACAAACTCTTACCTCATCATATTGTTTTTGTTCATGGTCATTATCACAGCAAGAGAAACCATAGAAATTAACACCAGGAATAAACTATTTCTGTGACTGATCTAATCATACTCTTTTGGGAATGATTGGGGAAGGATTTCAGAGCTTTGAGCTGGAAAATCTATTAAGTGTTTTGTTAGTGCTTAATGGCTATGTGGTCAAAACTGGTTTAAGAAAGTAGTCACAGTATGTTCTAAGGTAGGTGTACGACTTGTCTAGGCATTATCTACCTTCTGTTAGGTGGGAAGCAGAATTTGTGCTAGAGAAACAGCCTGAAGCAGCCTAGAGACTGGATTCATAGGCTAAGAACTGGAGAAAGGAGGAGGTAAGGAGGGGGAGCTTGTGTGGAATTTTGAAACCTCAAAGGCTATCCCAAAAGACATACTTTTTCCAATAAGAAGTGTGCGCACACACACACACACACACACACACACACACAACACACACAAATTAGTCTATGGCTTAATCCCCAGCAATTACACCAAGTCATCCTCATAAGCTGATTCTTTCCCAAAGAGCCTCCATATGCAGTTGTAGACACATTCCTACAGAAGTGATCTACTTCTCTTTTTTTGTGTAACCTCTTTTCTTGACCTTGAAGAATTGAACCAATCGAGGAGAAAGTCTCCTAACCTGAATTAATCACAATTTCACCTAGAAATTCTTGAATTTAAGTGATGAGAGACTGATTCAATTGGCAATGGAATGGTGTTAGGAGCGATGCCCTTAAAACCCTCCATTATTGATGTTAATAGTATAGTTAGAGTTAAGTATGACTGGATTCATGGAAAATCCCCAGCCAGCTGCAGAAGACCAATACAAATCTGGTGGTCAGGATGAATAATGATATGATAAAGTTGTGACCTTGCTGAGAAATATATCTGACTTCAAGATGCCCAATGTGATGACCTGTAACCTTTCTGAGACACCAATATCCTGCTGACTAATAGATATGACAAACCTGTAACCTTTCTGAAAAACCAACATCTTGTTGACATCAGCTGACCGCACGAATATTGTGTCCTTGGCCTGTGTAAATGTTTCACTCTTCCCCCCTCCCTCTGTTACCCCTGTTATGGTATAAATTCAGCCTTGGGAAAAAATAAAATTGTCGCCTTGATCAGACTCTTGTCTTGGCGTCCTTCTTTGTGTCTCTTGTCCCCCATTCTCTTCCAGGTACCCTCAGCACCCTCTCTGACAAATGACGCCCAACATGGGGCTGTTTGGAGTTCTCCTGGTGGAGAACATGAACAGACAGGCTTGTCTTCCTTCTTTGTCAGAGCCTTTGCTCCCCTCTTGGAGCCTTTGCTCTCCCACTTCTGGCTACCATGGACTGCCTGACCTTGGTTCAGATGCTTGGTATGTTTCTCCCTGGACAACACAGATCAAAGTGGTGAGTGATCGGACAAGCATTCGACAGTCACCTTTTGTGACAGGACTCAAAGGAGTAATTAAAGATTCGAGGAATAGGGTTAATAAAAAAAGATTTAAAGAAATTCTTAGACTTTGTAGGAAATATTTGTCCATAATTCCCCTAGGAGGGAACAATTGGTACAAAAAGATAGTGCACAGTTAGTGGTTGTTTTAAAGACTATTACGAGAATTTTGGCCTTGGAAAATTCCAGTCCCTCCCTTCAGTTACTGGTATCTTATTAATGACATCCTCAGGACTATCTTTGCAGTGGCCAGTTCCTGCCCCTGTGGTCAAAATGTTCCTAGGTTGGGGGGCAGGGGAACAGTTTCAACAGTTTCCTAAAGCAGTTTCAGAAAGAGTCTACAGCAGACTGCGAGGACCTTTGTTTTGCCAGACAGAACAGGCTTTACTCTAGGATGATATCAGGAGAAAGTCATGGCACGGGTTCTTCAGCTTACTCCAACTGGAGGCTGTGGCCAAAGTCAGGATCAATGTTTTCTTTTCTATGGACCTCTAACCCAGTGAGGCAGTTTGGTGAAGGACTGCTACTGAAGTCCTGGAATTCAGAGGCACGGGGAGGGTTGTAGTTCTATTAAACATCAGTACACCAATGTTAGCAATGTCTTTATTGGATGTAAGAGTCAGGAAGCCCCACTCAACTATGGACTCCTGCCTCAGGAATGGCAGAGTCCTTATAGCCAATTATCTCTGACTATAGCTTACTGTCTGATTCCTGAGGCTTCAATTGGATCACAACCCCCTGGGTGAGCCTCCCTTCAATACTCAGATGCTATTTTCTCCTGGTCTCTTGACTCAAGGTTGCCAGGAGTATCTGATGGCCTGGAAAGAAACTTACCCCCTAAATCTGGCTTTTCTTCCTTGTTCACCAGGGTACTGCAGGGAGCTGATGAGCCATACAATTCTTTTGTCAGCCACTTGGCATCTAGCACCCAAGTCCTAACCATCTCTCCATCCTTTTGTTAACAGTTCTTGCTGGAAGCCTAGAATCGTTTAGAGGATGGGTCTCTTGAGAGGCAGAGCCATCAAGTTGACACTGAAGGGAGGTACTCCTTAAGGGAGAATCTAAGTCCAGAGAGAAAGCTGATAACAGACTCCAGCTGCCCCTCAGCTCACCTTTCTGTTTCACAGGCACAAAGCTTGCACTCATTTTTCTGCACTGGCCTTTTTGTCCCAAGAAAGCTTCCTCGTTTAGCTGTGTGACTGAATGTTATTTGTTCCCTGATCTGGTTGTTCTACCAGTTCTCACCGGGCCACCCCCTAACTTTCTTGCCTGTCCCCTTCCCCTGTTCTTAAGAATTTTATCATCTAATACACTGTGTTGTTTGACTTATAATATCTCCTGTTCTGTTAACATGCATGTCCTAAATTCCCATTGTGAAGGTTCTAATTCTAATACAAAAGGATGCTGCATCCCCCTAAATATTAAATTTATCTCTATGGGTTGAAACCAGGATTGGACATGTGGATATACTTGGGATCTTAGAATGTTTCAATCAGGTGCAGATACAGGGTTTATATTTTACCATAAAATTGTTAAAAGAACCTTTACATTCCTACTCCTCAGCTTCTGGGCACTCATCCCAAGAAGGAGCCCATGGAGGTGCTTCACAAGGTGCAGGGAGCACTCGACTTCATCTACAGCCTGCACTCCACTGAGAGGAGCTGCTTGCTCAAAGAACTGCACTGCTTCGAGTTAATTGCCATCGTACAAGAAAAATTGGAAGCTCTACCACCCACTCCAGGACAGCTGAGATATGTATTCTTCCACAGTGCAATACCTTTTGTAGGGTTTGGCTTTTTGGATAACACAATTATGATTGTTGCAGGGACCCAAATTGAATTGTCTATTGGAATTATTTGGGAATTTCAACAATGGCAGTCAACATGTTATCGTTTCCTTCTATGTATCAATATTTTATTTAACTTTCAGTCATTGATACTGTACTGTACTGACTTGGGGTTTGCTTATTTCTTACATAATGTGCATGGGATACCTATTTATGTCTTTATTTTTTTCCTGATGGTTATAATTCAATGCTGAGGTTTCTCCAAATTATTTAAGATGTTTAATGTCAGTTAAAATTGTAACTCCCTGTCTGGTGGCATTCCTTCTGTGATTTTTCTGTGATTTACAATCATATAAATTCATTCAATTTTTAAACTTCCACATCTATCCAAAATGGAGCTGTGTTTTAAGCATATCTGACTATTTTAATTTTGACCACACTGTCTCTGAGTCAGAGGTTAATCAGAAAAAAAAATTGTCTGGCCCCCCTTTTACATAAACCATACATGCTAAAAAGTGTACTTATTTCTGATTGGCTTTTTACCTTTAATTTCTCAACTTTGGGCAATCACAGTGAATTCTGGTTTGTGAGAAAAAGGCAATGCTTGGATACTTCCTGTGTATTAGGATTAGTTAAGAGAGCATGAAAAGGTCAGAGAGCCTTGAAAGAGTAAAATGAGAAAGAGAAAAAAGAACTGGTATCAAAATTGTTCTCCACCTCCCTTGGTTTGTCCACCCTGCTTCCCTTCCCTATTTGGATCCCCTTGTAGGCCTTCTTTTCCTTATATCTTTTAGCCCTTGGACATTTAACTGTTTAACCAGCTTTATTAAACAACAGGTAGATGATATAGCAGCAAAACCTATTCAGGTATATTATAGGCTAGCTATGGAGGATACCTTTGATAATGGCCAAGCTCACCTACACATCTCCTCCCAGCCCAGGCAAGGACCTTTTTGTCTTTGAGCCAAATAAAGCCAACATTCTTTTCTGTCTGCTGTCCTGATGCCTTTGCTGAAACATCAACAAATTGTCACCTCTGCATGCTGAGTTGGACAGTCAATAACGGGTAAGAGAGTGATATATTCAAGAATAAAGGGCCTAAGACAGGAGGGCTGCCATTAGCTGCTGCCTTATCCCATGATGGACCCTGGCCACAAGATTCTCTTGGCAATGTGACAAATATCACTCCAACATAAGACAGACGCAGTTCCCAAAGGACTCATTACAGGACAGCATAGCCATTTGGTCACCTTTTCATTTGATCATAAAGAAGGGAGAGATGTTAGGAGTGATGCCCTTAAAACCCTCCATTATTGATGTTAATAGTATAGTTAGAGTTAAGTATGACTGGATTCATGGAAAATCCCGAGCCAGCTGCAGAAGACTAATACAAATCTGGTGGTCAGGATGAATAATGATTTGATAAAGTTGTGGCCTTGCTGAGAAATACATCTGACTTCAAGATGCCCAATGTGATGACCTGTAACCTTTCTGAGAAACCAACATCCTGCTGACTAATAGACATGACAAACCTGTAACCTTTCTGAAAAACCAACATCTTGTTGACATCAGCTGACCACACGAATATTGTGTCCTTGGCTTGTGTAAGTGTTTAACTCCCTGCCCTCCTCTGTTATGGTATAAATTCAGCCTTGGGAAAAAATAAAATTGTTGCCTTGATCAGACTCTTGTCTTGGCGTCCTTCTTTGTGTCTCTTGTCCCTCATTCTCTTCCAGGTACCCTCAGCACCCTCATTGACAGAATGGAAAAGGAAAGAATATTGAAAATCAGTTCAATTATTAATAAATAAATGACCTGCAACTTCTATAACTGCCACAATTCCATGCTTTTGGTAATATATAATCTTTTAGGTTTTGAAAAGTTGTGTGTAATGGAGGTGCAACTGTTCACATATTTTGATAAGTTTTAGGTTATGGCTAATAATCATTTTTTTTTGCCCTCCATGTGTTTTAAGTCTCTGTTTTTCATAACTCAGTCTATCCATGTTATTCTCCATTTCTGGACCCCAATTCTCATACTCAAATTTCTGTTTCCTCCAAAAATATCTTTGAAATTCTTAGGCATGCTTTGTCTAAGTCTAGCATATTCATTGTAATTCTCTTTAACCTTCACAAATACTGAGCTCTTCTTATCAATATGTGCATGCTTTTGTGTTCCTTGAAGTGAAGAGAGACAGAACAGGCAGCATGATAATCCTACTCAGTGGCATAGTAGGAGAAACCTATTGTTACTTTATGTTCCATTAATTCACATGGCTATACAAGTTTGCAATCCTACCAGCAATGGAAGAGTGTTTCTTTTTCTCCACATCCTAGCCAGCATCTTTTGTCACCTTAGTTTTTGATTTTAGCCATTCTGACTGGTGTGAGATGGAATCTCAGGGTTGTTTTGATTTGCATTTCCCTGATGACTAAAGATTTTGAACATTTCTTTAGATGCTTCGTGGCCATTTGATATTCCTCAGTTAAGAATTCTTTGTTTATCTCTATACCCCATTTTTAAACAGAGTTACTTGATTCTCTGGAGTCTATCTTCTTGAGTTCTTTGTATATATTGGGTATCAGCCTTCTGTTGGGTATAGGATTGGTAAAGATCTTTTCCCAATTTGTTGGTTGTCCTTCTGTCCTAATGACAGTGTCCTTTGCCTTACAGAAGCGTCGCCATTTTATGAGGTCCCATTTGTCAATTCTTTATCTTAAAGCATAAGCCATTGGTTTTGTTCAGGAAATTTCCCCCTGTGCCTATATCTTCGAGGCTCTTCCCTACTTTCTTTTCTATTAGTTTCAGTGTATGTGGTTTTATGTGGAGGTCCTTGATCCATCTGGACTTGAGCTTTATACAGGGAGAGAAGAATGGATCGATTTGTGCTCGCTTCAGCAGCACATATACTAAAATTGGAAAGAATGGATCGATTTGCATTTTTCTACATGATGACCTATAGTTGAACCGGCACCATTTGTTGAAAATGCTATCTTTCTTCTACGGGATGGTTTTAACTCCTTTGTCAAAATCAGGTGACCATAGGTGTGTCAGGCAATTTTTTTTTTAACAATTTGTTTTTGATTCCTAAAGTTTTGTGTAGCTATTTACCAATCCTTAATGTTTTCAAAAGCTACATAAAAATATCAATTAGAGAATTTCTAAAGCAGCTGTTTGACTATAAGATGAAAAATTCTTTGGTAACATAGAGTATTGATATTTCCTTGAGAAGCCAAACAGGTATATATAAAGTCATATAGTATACTGATGGGAAAAATCTCTCCTTCAAAGGAATATTAGCTGAAAGAATGAGTCTTGTACAAATAATGAACAGAGCTTACAAACATGTGTAAAATGAAATGAAATTGTCTTAGAAAATGAGCAGGAAAGTGGAATGTTCTAATTTTCAAATTGCAAAGAAATTATATTTTATGAAACATAAAATAATCAAGCTCATAATGAAGGAGAAATTAAGTGAGCCCACATGATATAATGGAGGCAAGGGAAGAATTGAAATAAAATCTAGCTATTAGAAGCACTCAAACTGGGGGCTGGGAACTGCTTGCGTGACAGTTCTTCCATCTACAATAAACTTGCACATTGGAAAAGCATGACTTTCATCTCCTTAGAATTCTTTCCGCCATTTTTGAAATAGGAATGTGAAAGAGTTTATTCTATTTTTTAAATGGGATTTTAAGAATAGTATCTTGAATTTAGACTTGAAATATTAATAAACTGATTTGCATTATGATCCTCTGTAAAATGTGACATAAGCACTAAGGATTTGATATTAGATTGGAAAGTGAGTAGGAGATAATATATTACTATAAAACAGTGGTTCTCAACCTTGCCCTATACTACAAATATTCTTTAATACAGATCCTTGTGTTTTTGTGACCCCCACCTATAAAATTATTTTATTGCTATTTCATAATTAATTTTGCTACTGTCATGAATCATAAAATATTTATTTTCTGATATATGATCCCAGTTAAGAATCACTGCTATAAAATTTTTGACATTAAGAAACACCATGATTGTAAGGAGAAGCTGTCTGGACCAAAAGGAAACTCATGAAAATAAACAAGGAAAATGTAACAAATAAATTTAACTATCATCTAAAAAACTGCTTAAGAGAAAACAGGAACCCTACAATCCCAAAGTAATGAGAACTTGGTGATATGAATGGCTTGAATTCAGCTCTTCAACAATCTTTTGAAACTCATGCAAAGTAGTTTATAAGCTTGTTTTTGGCTACTTTGGGGGTCCTCTTCCATACTTCTTGCTTTTTCCCCACCCTTTTAAACCCATAAATTTGTAACGTTACATAAGAGAGAAAGATAAAGAGGAAAGAAGAGATCCCAAATAAAGAGTCAGGGTCAGAGGAAGGACAGTGCTATTATTGACTACTTCCTGATGATTAAGTTTCTTGGGGGCAAGTTCGATCTTTACTATTAGACTATTTTTGCTTGTTATTGTTGTTGTTTTCTTCTTTTTACACAACCACTGAACAAACTGCAGCCAATAATAATCAACAACCAAACAACAATTCACCAACTCTTGGGTCCTAACATTTAAACACCCTCTGAAAAGTTCCCAGGATTCCAAAACCACACAATTGCAAAAACTATGCTAGAACACGAGGGCAAATCATAGTCAGCTGCTGTGGTCAATCTGAAACAACCCCTTGTCCCACCCCTAGGATCAAAAAAAAAAACAAAAAACAAAACAAAAAAACCTATATTCTTGTAACATTTCTGTGTTTTTAAAAAAATAAAAATCCAGAATTCTCAACATAGTTGTTTATTTAGACTTGGTAGGAGAAACATCACACAGCTGTGGTGACTCTCCTCCCATTTGTGGCATTTGTAATAGATGATTTATACATCATATACTTACTACCTTTTATATTTCAAAAATATAAAAGCGTACACAGAAAAATTAACCACTGAAGAACAAGAGCTGGACAAGTCTAAAGAGATTACATGACTTGATGTATTTGTTTTACTGATTAAAGAAATAAAACTATGATCAGGTTGCCAGACAAGTGCCATCCCTAATGTCTAAGAATACGTGGCTCACTGCAAGTCACTTAATTAGATCATAACAAAAACAGGACTGAGAGATTTTTGTGACAAAAAAAAGCCCATAATCTATTTTTTATAGTTCTCTTTCAACAGGTACTGTCTTTGTCCAATTAGAACTTGTTTTGAAGGGATGTAAGTGTAGTTCCCATATTCCTGAATGTACTCTGCTTGTCATAGCCTCAAGTTTATCAGCAGGGATTAGAACAAGTGTTGAAAAATACAAATGTTATGAGAACCAAAGACAATATACATTAGCAAAATGGATATATGTTTTCATATTAAATAAATTCAAGCAATTCTTAGTTTTTACCGAAGAATATATACCTATTTCATTTTCACAAATAAAAATGGACACATTTAAGAGATTTAGAGGCACAACATAGTGTTTAGATGATGGTAATGTTTAAATTACAATAATCATGTGAGTTAAATTACCTTACATTCTTATTGTATACAAAGATCTTTCTATTATCAAAGTTTCATACAATGCAGTGTATATAATTTATTTATTTAAAATGAAAAATATTATTGCCAAATGGATTATATTTATCTGCTCTATCTTCCTCTACACCCTATGATACACCATCTTTATTTTTTCTCCTCAATGTTGTTAACTCATACACTTGAAGTTATATTCTACTTATTGTTCTGCATGGTTTAACTTTCATAGTGTCTGTTCTCCCATTTTTATCTATGTTGTTTCTGAAGCCTTCTCTTTTTGTCAATAAGAATTTAATTTCTTATAATATTGTATTATATGTTACTCACTCATTCTGAGTGCTGTTCCATATTTAGTTTCAATTTTAGTTATTATAAAGATGTTGCAATGAAATTATAAAAAGCATATTTGATTTGTAATACTGACCTCAAGCTATACATTTGTATCATCTATGTCTATGTATCTGTCTACATATTTATATACATCTGCCTATAATCTATCTATCATCTATTAATCATTAGTCTATCAATCACCTATCTATCCATCATTTTTCATCACCTATGTGGGATTGGGAAGGATGTCATTACACTGTATGAAATAAGTTCCACGGAGAGAAGAGTTATACTGAACACACACACACACACACACACACACACACACACACATTTGGAAATGGTATTAACATTAACAAATGTGAGGTGAAACCTCATGTTTATTTTGATGGGTTATTTTCTGATGGTCAGTATTATGCATTGACTATGAAATGACTTTCCAGCCTCTCCAAAGGCTCATGTGTTAGAGGTTTGCTTCTAGTTGTTGGTGCTCTTGGGAAGTTACTACACCAGCTAATTAGTCTTTTATAATTTTGCAGTTGAACTCCAAGCAGGATCTAGTTAGAGGAGGTAGAGCCCACTGGGAACGTCACCAGGGAGGGTAGGATCGTAACATCTTTTAGATACTTCCTCTCAACAGCAATGAGGTAAGCAGCAACACACTCCCACCTTCACAGGATGACACAGGTCCCAAAAATAATGGAGCCAGCAAACCATGAATAAAAACCTGTGAAGTCATGAGCCAAACAAACCATTTCTTCCTTTCAATTCTTCTCTCCAGTCAATTCTTGTAAAATTAATATCATCCTTTCAAAACTTTCAGTCTATTGGACTACTTGAGTAAACACGAGGATCTTTGAGAATTATGCATTTATGACAACACACACACACACACACACACACACACACACACATGCCACCGTGCACAAACAAACATATGGTTGAATGCCAGTTAGAAAAACACCATATCTGCTCATGGAAGCTCAAAAGAATCCAGTAGTTGTTCAGTCCACAAGGATGGATGTCTCAGCTCATTTAGTATACCTGGAAGTAGGCTCTAGTGGCAGAAAGGGTTGTATTTTTTAAGTGTGAGTAGAAGCAGGAAGATTGAGCAAGTGTCTTTCTTCCACATCCTTTTATATAGGCTGCCAGTATGTGGTAGATCCTCTTAACTCAAAAGATCAGGATTAAAGGTGTGTCCCTTTTTACCTCAAAGATCCAAAATGAGCTTATTTCAAACATACCTCTTTGGTCTATTTCATCTCCATGTTTGTTTGACTTGAGTCAAGATAATAAAATAAAAAATGTCACTAAAACACAACTACTTTAATTGTTAAGGCGTCCCTTATGGTTCAAGGGTAAAGTTTAGGACTTTAATTCTTATTTTCCATAAAAGTATCATTATGGTTTGCCTACTGGAATACATTACTTGTAGTGACATACATTTTGACATAATTCTTTAATTCAGGTACACAGAACATCATTGTATTTAGGTATCTCTCTCATTTTTTCTCAGCTTTATACTTTTAATTGTGAGGCTAATTCACTTTGTTAATTCATTCCAATTATATTTCTTCTGATCGGTCCATAAAATAGGACCTTCATTTTTCAAATTAATTATTGTTAATATTATTGAAAACAAATAATTTTCTTACTTTGAACTTGAATACAAAACTTTATTAGTTTTTAATTTTTAATGATACTTAAATCTTTTATAATATGACTAGTTATTAAGTCTCCCCCCAAAAAAAAAAAAACCAGGACAGAATGGAGTTTAGTGGAAATTCTATCAAACATTCATGAATGACTAATACCAATACTAATCCAAACTATTACACAAGATAGAAACAGAAGAACATATCAATTCCTTCTATGAAACCTATTATCTCTTATATGTAAAGGCAAACAAAGATTCCACAAAG